>NC_090777.1:30085000-30105000 GCF_040054535.1 Antennarius striatus | reverse complement strand
AGGGATGCGTTTGGTTGATCTCTCCAAAGAATATGGCCGTAATGCATCTACAATCACCACGTTATTAAAACTAAAGGAAGTTTAAGGAGTTTAAGGCGTCGCGTGGGTGGTTGGAGAAGTTCAGGAGGACTGGAATTCACTCTGTTGTTCATGGGGGGGCAAGAGGGCATGAACCAAAGAGGGCAAAAAACAATGAGGACAGCAGTTAAAAGGTAAATGACCATCATTATTATTCTTTACTCTATTCTTTGTTTTTTACATTATACACAACTCTCATTTATTGTGTAATAATCTAATCCTAACATGTATTTGTTACATGTTTTGATGCATTTTTATGCTTTAGAAAACATTTATTTTCTACTTACTTCATTTCTTCCGGAACCAATATAGTAAGTAGAGGTACCACTGTATATAACTATACTTATATATAGTATAAACCCAATCCACCCTTGAATCATTTCTGCTGCAGCTACAAACTGAACCACACATTCTCTTCCCGTCTTCTCCATCCTGACCAGAAACTGCTTCCATCCAGACACGGCTCAACTTTTCCACCCAGAGACTTTTTTTTTAACTCACCACAGTGGAAACGCGTCTCTCTTTGGCAGGCTGGAGATGTTTCCATTACAAGAAGTTCCTCTCAGCTCCCCTCCAAAAAGAAACAACCTGACTTCTGGAGGACCGAAGCTGAGGCCTGTTCTCGTCCGTCCACCTGAACCACGCTGAAACACCTCCAGCGCTAAAAGCCCCCGTCACACAGCTGTGTGTGACGCCTCAGCGGTTCTCCTGCTGCAGCCGTTTACCTGTGATGAAGCAGCGCCGCTCCATCAGCAGGTGCTAACACCCCCCCCCCCCTTAGAGGAGGCTCTAAGGATGAAGACGCTCCAGATCCACGGCCGTTAAATAAGTAAACATCCTGTTGTTCAGTCGGATCACATGACCCCGTGTCTACGGTGTCACCACTACACGATTCCTGCCTCAGTCACCAATCAGCTGCTTCCTGCAGTCCGTCAGGCGGGGTCAGGTCAGCACGAGAACCCTAGAACAGGTGTCCAACTCAAGGTCCGGGGGCCAAATGTGGCCCTCCACATCATTTAGTGTGGCCCGCAACAACATAGAAGGTCAGAGTGTCTAAAAATAAATAGATCAAAGTGTGCTTTGACCAAAACTACATTTCCCACAATGCAGTTGTTCAGCCCATTTTAACTCTGACTAAACGTAGTGAACAAAGTTAACGTCCTAACTTGTGTCTGATGTTATTTTTCTTTATTGATTGATAGTTTGATCCTTGATTGATGGAGTTCTGTGGGTTTAATAACCTGACAAATGAAAAGGATTTATGTTAGAACAGAGAAACAAACAAACATGTTTTTTCTGTCTAACTGTAATGTTTGGAACTAGAATCAGTCAGAAATTCAGTTATTTAACATTAAGGAGTAGTTACATTTAGTTACATTACACTGAGTTACATTTAGTTACATTTATTAGTTACATTAAGGAGTAGTTACATTTAGTTACATTACACTGAGTTACATTTAGTTACATTTATTAGTTACATTAAGGAGTAGTTACATTTAGTTACATTACACTGAGTTACATTTAGTTACATTTATTAGTTACATTAAGGAGTAGTTACATTTAGTTACATTACACTGAGTTACATTTAGTTACATTTATTAGTTACATCTGGCCCTTTGAGGACAGCCGTGAAGCGGATGTGGCCCCCAGTGAAGATGAGTTTGACCCCCCATATTTTAGATGCTAACATCAACCGACTCCTGAGGGTTACTGGTTGGTTTGTCCTCTCCATGCTCCACTGAGCAGCGGCCAGTTACTGCTAGTCCAGTTACTGCTAGTCCAGTTACTACTAGTCCAGTTACTGCTAGTCCAGTTACTGCTAGTCTAGTTACTATTAGTCCAGTTACTGCTAGTCCAGTTACTGCTAGTCCAGTTACTGCTAGTCCAGTTACTGCTAGTCCAGTTACTGTTAAGTCCAGTTACTGTTAGTCCAGTTACTGTTAGTCCAGTTACTGTTAGTCCAGTTACTGTTAGTCCAGTTACTGTTAGTCCAGTTACTGCTAGTCCAGTTACTGTTAGTCCAGTTACTGTTAGTCCAGTTACTGCTAGTCCAGTTACTGCTAGTCCAGTTACTGCTAGTCCAGTTACTGCTAGTCCAGTTACTGCTAGTCCAGTTACTGCTAGTCCAGTTACTGTTATGTCCAGTTACTGTTATGTCCAGTTACTACTAGTCCAGTTACTGTTAGTCCAGTTACTGCTAGTCCAGTTACTGCTAGTCCAGTTACTGCTAGTCCAGTTACTGTTAGTCCAGTTACTGTTATGTCCAGTTACTGTTAGTCCAGTTACTGTTAGTCCAGTTACTGTTATGTCCAGTTACTGTTAGTCCAGTTACTACTAGTCCAGTTACTGTTAGTCCAGTTACTGCTAGTCCAGTTACTGTTATGTCCAGTTACTACTAGTCCAGTTACTGTTAGTCCAGTTACTGCTAGTCCAGTTACTGCTAGTCCAGTTACTGCTAGTCCAGTTACTGTTAGTCCAGTTACTGTTATGTCCAGTTACTGTTATGTCCAGTTACTGTTAGTCCAGTTACTGTTATGTCCAGTTACTACTAGTCCAGTTACTGTTAGTCCAGTTACTGCTAGTCCAGTTACTGCTAGTCCAGTTACTGTTAGTCCAGTTACTGTTATGTCCAGTTACTGTTATGTCCAGTTACTGTTAGTCCAGTTACTGTTAGTCCAGTTACTGCTAGTCCAGTTACTGCTAGTCCAGTTACTACTAGTCCAGTTACTGCTAGTCCAGTTACTGCTAGTCCAGTTACTGCTAGTCCAGTTACTGCTAGTCCAGTTACTGCTAGTCCAGTTACTGCTAGTCCAGTTACTGCTAGTCCAGTTACTGTTGGTCCAGTTACTGTTGGTCCAGTTACTGTTAGTCCAGTTCCTGTTAGTCCAGTTCCTGTTAGTGCAGTTACTGTTGGTCCAGTTCCTGTTAGTCCAGTTCCTGTTGGTCCAGTTCCTGTTGGTCCAGTTCCTGTTGGTCCAGTTCCTGTTAGTCCAGTTCCTGTTAGTCCAGTTCCTGTTGGTCCAGTTCCTGTTGGTCCAGTTCCTGTTGGTCCAGTTCCTGTTGGTCCAGTTCCTGTTAGTCCAGTTCCTGTTAGTCCAGTTCCTGTTGGTCCAGTTACATCCTACAGCCCACTGTAGGATAACGTCACAGGAAGATGCTTTAAATCCAGTCTCCATTGCTTCTGGTTTACCAGCCTTAATACATAATTCAGTATAAAAGAATTGAATAAATAAAAATGCATGAAACATGTTATTGACAGCACGCAGCACATCTATATGGATCACTGAATCTCCCTTTGATATATGTTCTGCCCAAAGGATAAATTTAACATCTAGCCATACAATAAGGAACAAATATTGTTTATCACCTAGTTTTCTCACTAAGGGTGTGAAGAAGCAGAGAGAAACGCTCCTCCAGAGACTAATGGTGGTTCGTCAGACAACATCCCTGCTTTTTGCTTTCACAGCAATTTAAGACTTAGAAAAAAGAACATCCAGATTATTCCTCACTCGCCGTCAAAAACACGTCCTGAAAAAATGATTCTGCCCCCGTCCCTCAGCTGAGGGGAGAAACTGTTTCCATGGCTGAGGACAGGAAACCACCGAGTTTGACCGTTTAGACTGGAATGTTGTTGGATCAGTCAGACATCCAGAATACACACACACACACACACACACACACACACACACACACACACACACACACACACA
Organism: Antennarius striatus; assembly: GCF_040054535.1. Classification (NCBI taxonomy): domain Eukaryota; kingdom Metazoa; phylum Chordata; class Actinopteri; order Lophiiformes; family Antennariidae; genus Antennarius; species Antennarius striatus. The sequence continues at coordinate 30,101,212 of NC_090777.1, read as the reverse complement.
CACACACACACACACACACACACACACACACACACACACACACACACACACACACACACACACACACACGAGCAGCATTAACCTGCAGTGCGCCGCCATCGGCCCCCGCCACACGCTCCCCTACCTGATGGTCCGGCTGGAAATGCAGTACCTCCACATCACGACCCCCAGGGCGGTGACGTCACCAGGGGCTCCGGACACCCCCACAAAACAGATGCATGGCACTGCGAGGGGGGGGCTCCAGAAAAACGTTCCACAAACACAAAACTGACTGCGGAAAGTCTCCCGTTCAGAAAGCCACAGAAAGAACAGCCCCGCTCATTCTGCCCCCCACCGCAAATTACTGCCCTTCATCCCCACAGCAACTCCTGCTTCCTCTGAGCGTCTCTGAGTCCATGCTGCCCCTCAGCCAGCCGTCTGATGACCAAGTAAGGTAAAGACCTGGGGCAATTACAGAAGAAAACCACCGCTCTGCCGAACTAAAGCCCCCCACCCCCCAGCAGCGGCACAGCCTCTGTCCTCCTGAAGACACGCTTCCTGTCTGTTTCCCTCTGATGCAGTCTGTAGATCATCACTATGGGCCGGGTGTGTGTGTGTGTGTGTGTGTGTGTGTGTATGACCATGTTCAACAATAACACTGCACTCAGTGGGGTGGGGGGGACCCCATCAGCAGCTGGGAGCGGCTGCTTTGGGTTGGACCGGCTGAACCCTTACGCTGAGGTCAGCCCCATGTGACCAGTTCCGCCCAATCAGCAGGACGTTCCATCAGGATGACACACATGAGGAAGAATTCAAGTGTGGAAAGAATCAGATGTCATCAGCATAAAGATCCACACCCAGAGAGTCAGGGGTCAGCTAGAGAAACACCTGGGGGGTTACAATACAACTAACAACAACCTTAACAACAACAATAACAACAACCGTAACAACAACAATAACAACTACAACCTTAACAATAACAACAACAATAACAACAACTACTACAACCATAACTTCTACAACCGTAACAACAACAATAACAACAACCTTAACAACAACAATAACAAGAACCGTAACAACAACAATAACAACAACCGTAACAACAACAACAACAATAACAACAACTACTACAACCATAACTTCTACAACCGTAACAACAACAATAACAACAACCTTAACAACAACAATAACAAGAACCGTAACAACAACAATAACAACCACAACCTTAACAATAACAACAACAATAACAACAACTACTACAACCATAACTTCTACAACCGTAACAACAACAACAACAACGGTAACAATAATAATAATAATAATCATAATAATAATATTCTAATAATAACAAGCTGTCTCCTCACGCTGGAGGGTTTCCAGCAAAACCACTGAAAGGATCATTAACACATGAAGGACACACAGCGTCCTCACCTTCACAACGTCCATGATAATCTGTGTGTGTGTGTGTGTGTGTGTGTGTGTGTGTGTGTGTGTGTGTGTGTGGAGGCATTAGCACGTAGAGATGTGACAGAAGGTCTGCTTCACACCGCCGGTGCTTCAAACATCAGACATGTTCAGGACCTGCTCATGAAGGAACCTCAGGAGACGCTGATGAGACACCGAACTAAAAACAACGGGAGGAATTCTGTGGAAGAAGAGCTGAAGTAACGATTCTGAGCCGTTCTGGTCGTTTGAAGCCGAGATAGCAGCTGGACACGTGTTTCATGGCTTCATGTCTTTACCGTCACGTCTCCATCCATCATGGTTGTTCTATGCAGATGACAGCGGTGAGTGTCTCCTGTAGGGGACTAACGTATGGAACGTGGTGCAGAACTTATGACAGGCAGCAAAAGACAAGGATTTCTGAAGAGGCATCAGGGGGACGGGGTGAATAATTAACAGTGTGGGGGGGTGTATCTGAGGAAGGTGTGTCGTGTTCCATTTAAGAACATCTCAGCGCTGGAAGCATCCCATCCAAACCCTCTGCCACCTTCAGGTTCAGGTGATTCTGACTTGACTCTGAGTGGACACAGAGGAGACTGGTTTCATATGGGGGGGTTGCTGTGATGTTCAACTGTCCCACCCAGCAGACAGAAGCCTGACTCGCCCTCTCTACACGGAGCGACTGCCTGCAGACAAACTGAAATGTTGATGAAATGATAGCTGGTGTCACCCCAACATGATAATTAGGACTCATCCCAAAATACCCAGCGGAGAAGCAGGAGACGCTTTCAGAGCGCAGCCATCTTTAGACGTACCTCTGGTAGAAGTTGTTGTAGGGCTGCAGACACAGAACCTGCCAGTAATCCAGACACAACGCTTTGAACCTCCACATCCTGACTCCATCAGTAATCCAGATTAGAAGGCAGCATGGCTGGGACCAGCACCCTCCTGGACCCGTCCCAGTCCCCACCCAGTACAGCCAGTCTTCTAGGAAGCCTTTATGGGATTGATCGGGTCCCGTATTGCTGCTTCAGACCGCTTCAGTTCAGTTTCAGCTCCTATCCGGGTCAGGCCGTCCTCTGCACCGGTCCAGGATCCTCTGAGACCCTCAGCCCAGGGTACCGGTACCGGTACGTGTGGACAGGAGGGGGAAGCATCCAGAACTCTCATCCCTGTTTGAAGGCACCTCCTCCGGTCCCACCAGCCTCCTCTGCTCCTCCTGCAGGAGCAAAGCTTCCTCTCAGCGCCTCCCCTTCATCCCTCCTCTGGTGAAACCCCGCTCCTTCTCCTGGCGTCTCCTCCTCTCACTCCCCCCGTCTCTCTGCTCCTCTCGGCTCCTGTCATCCACACAGGACCTCCCAGAAATGTGCCAGTTCTGGTTGCTAGGCAACACTCCGGTACGACTGAAGCTTCAAACGGAGGCCCGTGATTGGACGGCTTTCCAGAGGGGAGGGTTTGCTGCAGTGTTGCATGACGGCATGAGTTTGTGTGAATGTATGGAGGAAGTGAAGATGAGCTTTAAGGGTTAACAGAGTCAGCCAATGAGAGGAGACGTCGATTTTATGACTGAAGGTTAAAGAAATGTGACATAAAACATAAACGGGTGTAAACTACCACCTCCTCTCCTGCTGGGGGGGTTGTGTGAACACAGCGCTGTTCTGCCTCTGCTGGGATGCAGCTCATGCCACGTTGCAGTGCCCCCCTCCAGCCCCAGCAGTCATGGGAAAGGGGTGTGGGGGGGCCCCTCATCAATATTCAACCACAGCCAGTGTCCACAGGAAAACACTGCCAGGAAGACACGTCTGTGCAAAGGAGGGTGAGTGCACCAATAAGAGAACATGCATTAAAGTGTGTGTTTTCACACACACACACACTGACTCACACACACACACACACACACACACACACACACACACACACACACACACACACACACACACACACTATCAGCTGTAATGACACTTGATTTGTCTTCAGAAGCCCACGTGATTGTTTTCCTATGATGTCATGTAGAAAAGGCTGCACAGCCTGTGTGAACACTAAGGGGTTAATTATTCACACATCGATTCAGCCTTTTGTCAAACACTGGTTCACACACACTGGTTCACACACACTGGTTCACACACACTGATTCACACACACTGGTTCACACACACTGATTCACACACACTGGTTCACACACACTGATTCACACACACTGATTCACACACACTGGTTCACACACACTGGTTCACACACACTGACTCACACACACTGACTCACACACACTGGTTCACACACACTGGTTCACACACACTGGCTCACACACACTGACTCACACACACTGGTTCACACACACTGGTTCACACAAACTGGCTCACACACACTGGTTCACACACACTGGCTCACACACACTGGCTCACACACACTGACTCACACACACTGGTTCACACACACTGGTTCACACACACTGGTTCACACACACTGGCTCACACACACTGACTCACACACACTGGTTCACACACACTGGTTCACACACACTGGTTCACACACACTGGTTCACACACACTGGCTCACACACACTGGCTCACACACACTGACTCACACACACTGGTTCACACACACTGGTTCACACACACTGGTTCACACACACTGGCTCACACACACTGGCTCACACACACTGACTCACACACACTGGTTCACACACACTGGTTCACACACACTGGCTCACACACACTGGTTCACACACACTGGTTCACACACACCTCACACAGGAGAAAACGTGTTTCATCCAGTTGACTTAAATCCCTTAAAAACAATCAAATTAAACTAAAAGTGTTCATTAAAAGAGAGAAGTTATTTAATTATCTCCTTAGGCTGAACTGAATTAAAATTGGACGAACTCCAATATCCGTGCAGGATGAGGATTATAAAACACCCACCCACAGACGACTCACTGGACTGAAGTAGATGGGAGTAAAGTGTTCTCACGTCAGTGTTCACTATGGGCTGCATGCTAAACTGTGGAGTCTAACTACACATGGTGGTGAAGTTGGGAATGCACACATCCTGGATGGGCTCGTCTTCCTGAACGCCTCTGGTGAGCCGCTTCTGCTGGATTTTACTTCAACGTGACCTGGAGACACAGGTGTTGTGACCCGGGCTGAAGCGTCTCCACTTACTGTCTGACGCTGATGGAGGAGGATGTTTGAATCCATCCTGCGTCTGACTTAAATTAGTCAAAATCAAGAGTTCCTCTGCTTCTGGTGGAAGACGGTCAAAAGGCCGTTATTGAGAAAAGGAACGACCGGCGGGAGAAAGTCCTCTGGTCACTTTCAGAATGTGAAGATTGAAGGTCAGGCTGGTTCGGTTCGACCCAACGCTGGAGTGTTGATAGAGTCTGGGGTGTCCATGGAGTCTGGGGTGTCAATAGAGTCCGGGGTGTCGATAGAGTCTGGGGTATGGATAGAGTCTGGGGTATGGATAGAGTCTGGGGTATGGTTAGAGTCTGGGGTATGGTTAGAGTCTGGGGTATGGTTAGAGTCTGGGGTATTGATAGAGTCTGGGGTGTTGATAGAGTCTGGGGTATGGATAGAGTCTGGGGTATGGATAGAGTCTGGGGTATGGATAGAGTCTGGGGTATGGTTAGAGTCTGGGGTATGGTTAGAGTCTGGGGTATGGATAGAGTCTGGGGTATGGATAGAGTCTGGGGTATGGATAGAGTCTGGGGTATGGATAGAGTCTGGGGTATGGATAGAGTCTGGGGTATGGATAGAGTCTGGGATATGGATAGAGTCTGGGGTATGCATGGAGTCTGGGGTGTTGATAGAGTCTGGGGTATGGATAGAGTCTGGGATATGGATAGAGTCTGGGATATTGATAGAGTCTGGTGTATGGATAGAGTCTGGGGTATGGATAGAGTCTGGGGTATGGATAGAGTCTGGGGTGTTGATAGAGTCTGGGGTATGGATAGAGTCTGGGGTGTTGATAGAGTCTGGGGTATGGATAGAGTCTGGGGTATGGATAGAGTCTGGGGTATGGATAGAGTCTGGGGTATGCATGGAGTCTGGGGTGTTGATGGAGTCTGGGGTGTTGATAGAGTCTGGGATATGGATAGAGTCTGGGATATTGATAGAGTCTGGGGTATGGATAGAGTCTGGGGTATGGATAGAGTCTGGGGTATGGATAGAGTCTGGGGTGTTGATAGAGTCTGGGGTATGAATAGAGTCTGGGGTATGGATAGAGTCTGGGGTATGGATAGAGTCTGGGGTGTTGATAGAGTCTGGGGTGTTGATAGAGTCTGGGGTATGCATGGAGTCTGGGGTGTTGATGGAGTCTGGGGTGTTGATAGAGTCTGGGATATGGATAGAGTCTGGGATATTGATAGAGTCTGGGGTATGGATAGAGTCTGGGGTATGGATAGAGTCTGGGGTATGGATAGAGTCTGGGGTATGGATAGAGTCTGGGGTGTTGATAGAGTCTGGGGTATGAATAGAGTCTGGGGTATGGATAGAGTCTGGGGTATGGATAGAGTCTGGGGTGTTGATAGAGTCTGGGGTGTTGATAGAGTCTGGGGTATGGATAGAGTCTGGGGTGTTGATAGAGTCGGGGGTATGGATACAGTCTGGGGTATGGATAGAGTCTGGGGTGTTGATAGAGTCTGGGGTATGGATAGAGTCTGGGGTATTGATAGAGTCTGGGGTATGGATAGAGTCTGGGATATGGATAGAGTCTGGGGTATGCATGGAGTCTGGGGTGTTGATAGAGTCTGGGGTATGGATAGAGTCTGGGATATGGATAGAGTCTGGGATATTGATAGAGTCTGGTGTATGGATAGAGTCTGGGGTATGGATAGAGTCTGGGGTATGGATAGAGTCTGGGGTGTTGATAGAGTCTGGGGTATGGATAGAGTCTGGGGTGTTGATAGAGTCTGGGGTATGGATAGAGTCTGGGGTATGGATAGAGTCTGGGGTATGGATAGAGTCTGGGGTATGCATGGAGTCTGGGGTGTTGATGGAGTCTGGGGTGTTGATAGAGTCTGGGATATGGATAGAGTCTGGGATATTGATAGAGTCTGGGGTATGGATAGAGTCTGGGGTATGGATAGAGTCTGGGGTATGGATAGAGTCTGGGGTGTTGATAGAGTCTGGGGTATGAATAGAGTCTGGGGTATGGATAGAGTCTGGGGTATGGATAGAGTCTGGGGTGTTGATAGAGTCTGGGGTGTTGATAGAGTCTGGGGTATGGATAGAGTCTGGGGTGTTGATAGAGTCGGGGGTATGGATACAGTCTGGGGTATGGATAGAGTCTGGGGTGTTGATAGAGTCTGGGGTATGGATAGAGTCTGGGGTATTGATAGAGTCTGGGGTATGGATAGAGTCTGGGGTATGCATGGAGTCTGGGGTGTTGATGGAGTCTGGGGTGTTGATAGAGTCTGGGATATGGATAGAGTCTGGGGTATGGATAGAGTCTGGGGTATGGGGTAAACCATCACCGGACACGGGAAAGAGCGCAGCACTGTGGAGGGGAATATTGAACGAGCGAATGAACTTAACAGCTTTTTCAATCGGTTCAGCTCCCCCACCACTCCCGGCTCCTCGTCCCAGGCCTCTCCTGGCCTACAGACCTCTCCTGGCCTACAGGCCTCTCCTGGCCCTACAGACCGCTCCACTGATGCTCCCTCCTCCTGTGCTTCCTCTCCTTCCACCCTTGCCACTTCTCCCGAGCCCATTCCAAGAACTGCGAAGCTCAACGGCCCCACCTCAACCACTGGACTTCCAACCTCGCCACAACCTCCTGCTCCCACCACGACCGAGACCGTCATCACTGCAGACCTGGTGACGACAACGCTGAGGAGGCTCCGTCCCTACAAGGCGGCTGGACCAGATAAGGTCTCCCCAAGACTCCTCCGAGCCTGTGCTTCGGAACTAGGGGACCCCCTGCAACAATTGTTCAACCTCAGTCTGCGGCTGGGGAGGGTCCCGTCACTATGGAAGACCTCCTGCATTGTCCCTGTACCCAAGAAAGGACGCCCTACTGAGCTCAACGACCACCGACCGGTCGCTCTTACCTCCCAAGTAATGAAGACCCTAGAGCGACTGGTCCTGGAGCTCATGCATCCACAGGTGCAGGGTGCTATGGACCCTCTCCAGTTTGCCTATCAGGCCAAGGTTGGGGTTGACGATGCTGTCTTGTACCTCCTCCACCGCATACTCTCCTACCTGGACGCCGGGGGCTGTGCCGTCAGAGTGCTCTTCTTCGACTTTTCGAGTGCCTTCAACACCATCCAGCCCCAGCTCCTGCAGGATAAACTGACCTCCATGGCTGTGGACCCCTACCTCGTGAGCTGGATTACGTACTACCTAACGGACAGACCCCAGTACGTCCGTATGGGGGACTGTTTGTCTTCTATGGTGACCAGCAGCACGGGGGCGCCACAGGGGACCGTTCTATCCCCCATTCTCTTCACCCTCTACACATCAGACTTCAAGCACAACTCGGATACATGCCACATACAGAAGTACTCCGATGACACCGCGATAGTGGCATGTATCCGGGAGGGTGATGAGGGGGGGTACAGGGCATTGGTGGCTGACTTCGTGGAGTGGTGCCAACAGAACCAGCTCCAGCTCAACGTCTCCAAGACAAAGGAGATGGTTCTGGATTTCCGGCGGGCACCTCCCTCTCCACAGCCAGTGATCATGGAGGGCAGTGAGGTGGAGGTGGTAGAAACTATAAGTACCTGGGACTGCAGCTAGACAGCAGACTGGACTGGTCACTCAACTCCAACTGTGTGTACAAGAAGGGGCAGAGCAGGATGTACTTCCTAAGGAGGCTGGCCTCCTTCAACATCTGTCCTAAGCTCCTTTTCATGTTCTATCAGTCCGTAGTCTCCAGTGTGCTGTCATACGCCATTGTGCGTTGGGGTGGGGGGGCCAGGAAAAGAGATATGGACCGTCTGAACAGACTCATCCGAAGAGCGGGCTCAGTGGTCGGGCTGAGCCTGGACTCTGTGGATGTGCTTCTGGAGAGCAGGACCATGTCTAAAATTAAGGCTATCATGAACAACACCAGGCACCCCCTACACACCACCTTCTCACAGCAGAGAAGCACCTTCAGCGGCAGACTGCTGTCACACAGCGCCTCCACAGAGAGGCTGAGGTCCTCCTTCGTGCCCCGTGCCATCAGGGGGTACAATGACTCTCTCAGGAGGAGCGGGGGGGAGGTGGCGAGGTCAGCACGGGGTTGAAAATGGATTTAATTTAATTTAATTGTAATTTAATTTTATACTGTTATATACATATATATATTATTTATTGATTTATTTTTTATACTGTTTTATATTTTAATTCAATTTTATACTGTTTAGATTTTATTTTATACTGTTTATATTTTTATACTGTAATATTTTTAAATTTTATACTGTTTATATTTTAGTTATAGTTTAGTATATAAGTCCTGTTAGTGCTGTATGTGTCTGTCTGTTAGTGTAATGTATGTCTTGTGGTATGTCCTGTGATGTCAATGTTTCCTTTTCTCCTGGTGTTTATCCAGTATTATTTGTTATGTAATACCTGAGCAGTGGATATATGCAATTTCCTCCGGGATTAATAAAGTATCTATCTATCTATCTATCTATCTATCTATCTATCTATCTACGGATAGAGTCTGGGGTATGGATAGAGTCTGGGGTGTTGATAGAGTCTGGGGTATGGATAGAGTCTGGGGTATGGATAGAGTCTGGGGTATGGATAGAGTCTGGGGTGTTGATAGAGTCTGGGGTATGGATAGAGTCTGGGGTATGGATAGAGTCTGGGGTATGGATAGAGTCTGGGGTGTTGATAGAGTCTGGGGTATGGATAGAGTCTGGGGTATGGATAGAGTCTGGGGTATGGATAGAGTCTGGGGTGTTGATAGAGTCTGGGGTATGGATAGAGTCTGGGGTATGGATAGAGTCTGGGGTATGGATAGAGTCTGGGGTGTTGATAGAGTCTGGGGTATGGATAGAGTCTGGGGTATGGATAGAGTCTGGGGTGTTGATAGAGTCTGGGGTATGGATGGAGTCTGGGGTATGGATAGAGTCTGGGGTGTTGATAGAGTCTGGGGTATGGATAGAGTCTGGGGTGTTGATAGAGTCTGGGGTATGGATAGAGTCTGGGGTATGGATAGAGTCTGGGGTATGGATAGAGTCTGGGGTATGGATAGAGTCTGGGGTATGGATAGAGTCTGGGGTGTTGATAGAGTCTGGGGTATGGATGGAGTCTGGGGTATGGATAGAGTCTGGTGTGTTGATAGAGTCTGGGGTATGGATAGAGTCTGGGGTATGGATAGAGTCTGGGGTGTTGATAGAGTCTGGGGTGTTGATAGAGTCTGGGGTATGGATAGAGTCTGGGGTATGGATAGAGTCTGGGGTGTTGATAGAGTCTTATCTCTGCTCTTCATTGAAGAGCTGAACAACATGTGATGAAGGAACAGGACGTTAATATTCCTGAAGCTGTTTAGTTCCAACCTGGAATTCTACGTCTGTGTGAAACAGATGTGTTAGAAAGGTTTGCCCCCTGGTGGCAGATTGGAGTCGCTTCGAGGTTCCTGAAGCCTGATGAGATGGGAGGAGTGAGGATTCTGACACATCAACGAGCTACAGCGAGGACATTCAGTTCTTTCTTCTTGGCGTCACGTCCGAGAAGCATCCAGGAAGAACCGTCTTTACACAAATGATGGAAATGCTCCCTGAGCGCTGAGCGCTGGGGTATCTTATCTTCTTCTTCTTCTTCTTCTTTTCCTTTCGGCTTTTCCCTTCAGGGGTCGCCACAGCGAATCAATTTCCTCCATCTAGCCCTGTCCTTTGAATCCTCTTCTCTCACACCAACTACCTTCATGTCTTCCCTCATTACATCCATAAACCTCCTCTTTGGTCTTCCTCTAGGTCTCCTGCCTGGCAGTTCAAAACTCAGCATCCTTCTACCAATATATTCACTATCTCTCCTCTGGACATGTCCAAACCATCTCAGTCTGGCCTCTCTGACTTTATCTCCAAGACCTCTAACATGTGCTGTCCCTCTGATGTACTCATTCCTGATCCTATCCTTCCTGGTCACTCCCAGAGAGAACCTCAGCATCTTCATCTCTGCTACCTCCAGCTCTGTCTCCTGTCTTTTCTTCAGTGACACTGTCTCTAGACCAAACAACATCGCTGGTCTCACCACAGTTTTGTACACCTTTCCTTTCATTTTAGCTGAAACTCTTCTATCACACATCACACCTGACACTTTCCTCCATCCGTTCCATCCTGCCTGGACACGCTTCTTCACCTCTTTTCCACACTCTCCATTGCTCTGGACTGTTGAGCCTAAGTACTTAAAATCCTCCACCTTCTTGATCTCTTCTCCCTCTAACCTCACTCTTCCACTTGGGTCCCTCTCATTCCCACACATGTACTCTGTCTTACTGCGGCTAACCTTCATTCCTCTCCTTTCCAGGACAAACCTCCACCTCTCTAGCTTCTCCTCCACCTGTTCCCTGCTCTCACTACAGATCACAATGTCATCTGCAAACATCATAGTCCATGGAGATTCCTGACTAACCTCGTCTGTCAGCCTGTCCATCACCATAGCAACAAGAAGGGGCTCAGAGCTGATCCCTGATGCAGTCCCACCTCCACCTTGAACTCCTCTGTCACACCTACACACACCTCACCACTGTCTTACAGTCCTCATACATGTCCTGCACCGCTCTAACATACTTCTCTGCCACTCCAGACTTCCTCATACAATACCACAGTTCCTCTCTGGACACCCTGTCATCAGCTTTCTCCAGATCTACAAAAACACAATGCAGCTCCCTCTGGCCTTCTCTGTACTTCTCTATCAACATCCTCAAAGCAAATACTGCATCTGTAGTACTCTTTTTTGGCATGAAACCATACTGCTGCTCACAAATGTTCACTTCTGCCCTTAATCTAGCTTCCACTACTCTCTCCCATAACTTCATTGTATGGCTCATCAGCTTTATTCCTCTGTAGTTGCCACAACTCTGCACATCTCCCTTGTTCTTAAAAATGGGCACCAGCACACTTCTCCTCCATTCCTCAGGCATCTTCTCACTATCTAAGATCCTGTTGAACAACCCAGTCAGAAACTCTACTCCACCTCTCCTAGACACTTCCATACCTCTACAGGTATATCATCAGGACCGACTGCCTTTCCACTCTTCATCCTCTTCAATGCCCTCCTCACTTCATCCTGACTAATCTTTGCTACATCCTGGTCCACAACAGTCACCTCTTCTAGTCTTTGTTCCCTCTCATTTTCCACGTTCATCAACTCTTCAAAGTACTCTTTCCATCTTCCCATCACACTACTGGCACCTGTCAATAGACTTCCATCCCTATCCTTAATCACCCTAACCTGCTGCACGTCCTTCCCATCCCTGTCTCTCTGTCTTGCCAACCGGTATAGATCTGTCTCTCCCTCCTTACTGTCCAACCTAGCATACAAGTCATCATAAGCTTATTGTTTGGCCTTTGCTACCTCTACCTTCACCTTTGCTGCATCTCCCTGTACTCCTGTCTACTCTCCTCAGTCCTCTCAGTGTCCCACTTCCTCTTGGCTAACCTCTTTCTCTGTATACACTCCTGTACCTCCTCATTCCACCACCAAGTCTCCTTATCTACTTTCCTTCCAGATGACACACCAAGTACTCTCCTACCCGTCTCCCTGATCACATTAGCTGTAGTTGTCCAGTCATCTGGAAGCACCTCCTGACCACCCAGAGCCTGTCTTAACTCCTTCCTAAAAGTCATGCAACACTCTTCCTTTTTCAGCTTCCACCATTTCGTCTTCTGCTCTGCCTTTGCCCTCTTGATCTTCCTCACCACCAGAGTCATCCTACACACCACCATCCTATGCTGTTTGGCTACACTCTCACCTACCACTACTTTGCAGTCACTGATCTCTTTCAGGTTACACCGTCTACACCAGATGTAGTCTACCTGTGTGCTCCTACCGCCACTCTTATAAGTCACTCTATGTTCCTGCCTCTTCTGGAAGAAAGTATTCACTACAGCCATTTCCATCCTTTTTGCAAAGTCAACTACCATCTGTCCTTCTGCGTTCCTCTCCTGGATACCAAACCTGCCCATCACCTCCTCATCACCTCTGTTTCCTGCACCAACATGTCCATTGAAGTCTGCTCCAATGACAACTCTCTCACTTCTAGGCATGCTCTGCATCACTTCATCAAAGTCCGACCAGAATTTCTCCTTCTCCTCCAGCTCACATCCTACCTGTGGAGCATACCCGCTAACAACATTGAACATCACACCTTCTATTTCTAGCTTCAGACTCATCACTCTATCTGACACTCTTTTTACCTCCAGGACATTCCTAACGAACTCCTCCTTCAAGATAACTCGTACTCCATTTCTCTTCCCATCTACACCATGATAGAACAACTTGAACCCTGCTCCTAAACTTCTAGCCTTGCTACCTTTCCACCTGGTCTCCTGGACACACAGTATGTCTACCTTCCTCCTCTGCATCATGTCAACCAACTCTCTACCTTTTCCTGTCATAGTTCCAACATTCAACGTCCCTACTCTCAGTCCTATACTCTTGGTGTTCCTCTTCTCTTTCTTCGTGCGAACAAACTTTCCTCCTCTCCTTCTTCGACCAACAGTAATCCAATTTCCACCGGCGCCCTGTAGGTCAACAGCACCGATGGCGGTCGTTGTTAACCCGGGCCTCTACCAATCCGGTATGGAAGTCATAGGTTTGATTCGCATATTTGATTTGGCAAAAGTTTTACGCCGGATGCCCTTCCTGACGCAACCCTCTGTATTTATCCGGGCTTGGGACCGGCACAATAAGACACTGGCTTGTGTCCTCTTGCGGCTACATACATCTTATGATGGTTATTTATACCCAACACGTATTGGCCTCATTGGAGCATCCTGCATTTCTACTTCCTGTTAACTTTGGTCAGTCAGGACGGACAAACTTCCTGTGCAGCATGTGGACTGATGATGACTGGTGGAGAACACAACGGGTTTACGGGGGTTCCTTCTGAGAGAAGTGGTTACATGTCCTTCACATCACGAACACAAACGCCTGCATCACACAGATTGTACAGAACAGCCATTTAGCCCCCCCCCAGCCTGAAGGCACAAAGCAGAAGAGAGGTGGAGGGAGGAAGAAAGGAGAGAAAGAGGAAGGGTGTGGACGACAAAAACAGGAAAGCCACATGGATGATGAGGAGGGAGGAGATCCACAGAAACCACGTCTCCAGAGTCTCCAGTGTCTCCAGTGTCTCCAGAGCCTCCAGAGTCTCCAGAGTCTCCAGAGTCTCCAGAGTCTCCAGAGCCTCCAGAGCCTCCAGAGTCTCCAGAGCCTCCAGAGTCTCCAGTGTCTCCAGAGCCTCCAGAGCCTCCAGAGTCTCCAGAGTCTCCAGAGCCTCCAGAGCCTCCAGAGCCTCCAGAGCCTCCATGTCTATGTTTCTGCTCACACATGAAAAAATAAAAAACACACAGCAATGACGAGGACCAACGGTGTGTGTTTGGAGGAATCCAGCGATCTGAAGGGTGTTAATGACCAGAGGCTGGGTGGCAGAACTGATGAAGAGCAGCGTCCTTCAGACGGGACTGAAGCAGATTTAAGCGTTTAGATGAAGAGACGGTCACACCTTCTGTTCCCATCACAGAAATGATCCGACTAGCTCTCACACACTACCCAGTTAAATCAGTGTGTGTGTGTGTGTGTGTGTGTGTGTGTGTGTGTGTGTGTGTGTGTGTGTGTGTGTGTGTGTGTGTGTAGCGCCACACTGGGCATCATAAACATGAGTCAGCATGTGTTCTAGTAAAAGTAGCTTCTAGCTTCTTCTCCTCATGGAGCAAACACGGAACTAACGATGGGTCTGGAGAACTAACGATGGGTCTGGAGAACTAACGATGGGTCTGGAGAACTAACGATGGGTCTGGAGAACTAACGATGGGTCTGGAGAACTAACGATGGGTCTGGAGAACTAACGATGGGTCTGGAGAACTAACGATGGGTCTGGAGAACTAACGATGGGTCTGGAGAACTAACGATGGGTCTGGAGAACTAACGATGGGTCTGGAGAACTAACGATGGGTCTGGAGAACTAACGATGGGTCTGGAGAACGCCGCCTCACTTCCTGTTCGGTTCTGATGCAACAACGGATTCACTGGAACAAAATGTTCTGCAGACATTTCTGCTGCACCAACTCTCCTGTGTTCTTGTTGCTTCTCACGTTGCTATTGGCAAAGGCAAGCGCTTATTATGGGCTGTTTCAAACCATGCATGCATGCATCAGGACTAGCAGCTCCCTGGGGAGACTTAAAGTCACTGGGATGTACCCCCGGGTCCAGCAGAAATGAATCTGCAAATGTCACAAACCATGATTGTCATTCTCCTTCATATCTCTACTGAGTCCTGAAGGGCCTCCTGGTCTACTCTGGTCTCAGTGATGGAGAAGGAGAGGAACTCTCAGGTGTGAATTCTCCTGAAATACAAGTTTTGGCATCGCAACGACAACAATAATGACAACTTTGACGGCCGACGTGTTCACTTTGTGGAACGACTGGAGCCAGTGAAGCATCAGGTGAGTGATGCAGGCTCATAAATACGCAACACGTCTGTCAAAGCACGTCCTCACACACTGACCCCCCATGAATGATACATGACCAAATGCTGGACGCATTTGGAGGCGCGATGCAGCAGCATCAGCACCAATCCTACAGCTGCATCCCCATCCAGAGCGATGCTGGCCGTTGTTTTCTGTACACACACACACACTCCATCTGCAGACTCCACACACTCTGCACAGGTGCGTGCTCAGAGAGGACGAACGTGCCGTGGGGGTTTCACAGCTCTGAGGCCTGTACCATAAAGCTGGCTTTTCGGTACCATAAAGGTGGCTGACTTTCTATCGGGCTACGTTGTCGTGGTAACCTATGCTGAACACCTAACCTGCTCCGGCGCAGGATAAGTTCAGGGTAAGATCAGCAGGTATAACAGCCCCACCTACTGACCAATCAGAGATCAGCAGGTATAACAGCCCCACCTACTGACCAATCAGAGCTCAGCAGGTATAACAGCCCCACCTACTGACCAATCAGAGATCAGCAGGTATAACAGCCCCACCTACTGACCAATCAGAGCTCAGCAGGTATAACAGCCCCACCTACTGACCAATCAGAGCTCAGCAGGTATAACAGCCCCACCTACTGACCAATCAGAGCCCAGCAGGTATAACAGCCCCACCTACTGACCAATCAGAGCTCAGCAGGTATAACAGCCCCACCTACTGACCAATCAGAGCTCAGCAGGTATAACAGCCCCACCTACTGACCAATCAGTTCTCCTGAAAACGGGCCGTCCGTTCCCTGAGAACCCGGTGGATCTCGGGTCACAGCTTGTGTGCAGAGCGCTCAGGCAGAGAGAATATTTAGGGATGGCTGTAATCCGGTGGGATTGGCTGAACAATGACTGTAGAAAGGTAGAGGTTTTGGGGGGAGGGGTTACATTACATCTGTCAGCTGCTGGAGCCTCACATCAGGAATGGAACGCACCCCAACCACGCGCTGACAGCCCCCCACAGTGTGCATTGACCTGAGGGTCTTTGAGACAGTTCATATATTTCTGAGTGATGTTGGTAATTATTATGATGTCCTGAAATCCCTCGTTGGACGGGTTACAAGCAAGACAGATAGAATGTCATTGATCAATGATTTGTTTCAGTAAATCATGGATTGATCGATTGATTGATTGATCGGTACTTTAATGTATTGTGTT
>NC_090777.1:30077500-30080000 GCF_040054535.1 Antennarius striatus | reverse complement strand
AGGTGTACGTTGGATTACGTCGGTTCGAGTTACGTCATTGTCGATGTTACGTCGGTTTTCAAAACAAAAATTTCACAGAAAAATCTAAATGAAGTTTCGGTCATTTTGCTCCACTTCACGTCCGTCTGCCACAAACACTGAGCCATGAACCACTGGTGAACCGTTACAGCCCATAATATCATGTTACTCAATCAGATCATCAGTCCATAGCAACCCCTGTGACCCCTGCTGAGGAGGAAGAGATGAAGACGAGACAGAGGTTTTTCTGTGCTCCTACGGACCGGGTGTGATTCAAACACACCTGTGATAACGTTCAGAACAGAACTGGGACTGGTGATCGACCGGTTGAATCCACTGCTGGAACCGGTTTACCTGTACGATGGTACGCACCAAAGCCAGTAACTAACACACTCATCTGTGTTCGTTACCCACAATCCTCAGCGGTACGGAGCCTCTGGGGTTTCTGCTCACACACTCATGACCTCACCTCAGTAACACGTAACTGATCTCCCTCCATCACGCCACGCCGCTTCTTCATGTCTCATTCATGTTCATCACGCTGCCCCCCCCCCAGTCTATCTGTGTGCTCCTCATCCACAGGAGCCCCCCCCACCGGGGGTAATTCATGCAGCAGGGGCAGCATCTGGTTAACACCTCATCCCACACAGATCTGTCCTGAGCAGCGGAGCTGAGACTCAGAACCACAGAAGCTTTTCATCAATCCAGGAGGCAGCTCTGTGGCCCCGTCGCGTGATATTACCCCGGCGTGGCCCCGATGGAGGGATGAGGCTAGAGTCAGCCCCCCCGGACCCCCCCACATCTCCTCGACAGGACAATCAGGTGATAAAAGAGTGGAGGTAGAACATCGGTGGAGGAACGGGGAGGCGAACACGTTTAGCGCAGCAGATGAACTATTTCCCATGAGGCCTTTCATCAGCAGACCGTCACACATGGTTGTGTCTCTACGGACCCCTGGGGGTCCACGACCGCTGGGGGGACATTTACCCCAACGCCGGCTTCTCTCTACCATCAAGTAAACACACAACCGGCTGGTGTGAGACCGCTTCATCACGCAGGTGTGTGAGACAGGTGTGTGAGACAGGTGTGTGAGACAGGTGTGTGAGACAGGTGTGTGAGACAGGTGTGTGAGACAGGTGTGTTCTGTCTCTACCTGTGATAAGAACACGGTCAGTGACTCAGGTTGTCTGCAGGCTGACCATCAATCAAAGGCTTCCAAGGTGCATTCAGAACACCGAATGTCTTTTTCAAGATAATTTATATTTCAGGTCGTGATGCAATGTCTTAGTGGAGCAGATTAATAATTTATTCCCGATATAATTTAATAATTCATCTGTTTAGCCTCTAAAACAACAGAAAATTATTTAGCTGCACTTCGAAGTTCCCCAGACTCTTTAAAAAGTTCCCAAAGAACAAAATACAGTCAGTGCACAATGACAACAAGCAAGGACAACAACTCAAGTCTTGTACAGCCAACCCTCGGTTCTCGTTAACAATCCGCTCCAGAAGCTGTTCCAAAAGCAAGTTGTTCGAAATCCGAAACTATTTTTCCCATTAAAATTAATGTAAATGATTTTAATCTGTTCCAAGTCTAAAAAACAACTTTTTCTAGTTTTCTTTTTTACTATTTTACACCATAAACTGTACTGTTTACTGTTTACCATGAATAAAAAGGGTAGAAATAGACGCTGTGTTTTATTTTAATAACAGATATCCTGTCGAACTTAAAACACGAACGCGTTACGGAGGAAGAATCCTGGGCAGTTCGCTCGGCTCCTGAGTGAGTCGTGTTCAGGTACGCTCCCCAGTCAGTCGTGTTCAGGTACGTTCAGGTACGCTCCCCAGTCAGTCGTGTTCAGGTACGTTCAGGTACGCTCCCCAGTCAGTCGTGTTCAGGTACGTTCAGGTACGCTCCCCAGTCAGTCGTGTTCAGGTACGTTCAGGTACGCTCCCCAGTCAGTCGTGTTCAGGTACGTTCAGGTACGCTCCCCAGTCAGTCGTGTTCAGGTACGCTCCCCAGTCAGTCGTGTTCAGGTACGCTCCCCAGTCAGTCGTGTTCAGGTACGTTCAGGTACGCTCCCCAGTCAGTCGTGTTCAGGTACGATCAGGTACGCTCCCCAGTCAGTCGTGTTCAGGTACGCTCCCCAGTCAGTCGTGTTCAGGTACGCTCCCCAGTCAGTCGTGTTCAGGTACGTTCAGGTACGCTCCCCAGTGAGTCGCGGTCGTGGTTCGGTCGAGAGACGAATTTTGGTCGAGTTCAGAGACGTAAAATTCTCGGATTTTCTGGTCGAAAACCGATTTGGTCGAGAACAGAAGCGTTCGGAAACCGAGGTTTGACTGTCCTTCATGAGCTGAACAGAAACACTGAGTCAAACAAAAATACTGACGATCGATTTAGTGATAAAACGTGGATCACATGTTGGTATTTTAACACGAATGATTATCTCAGAATCCTGTTGGTGCAGCTCTGAGTTAAATCTGA
>NC_090777.1:29995000-30075000 GCF_040054535.1 Antennarius striatus | reverse complement strand
CATGTTGAGGCGTGTTGAGGCGTGTTGAGGCGTGTTGAGGCTTTTTGAGGCGTTAGCGTGATGGGGTGTTCAGATCGTGGCGTTCAGACATTTCATTTCTGCTCTGGGACCTTCAGGTTCACCGACTGGTGCAGGAACAACAGCCAGTCAAGGACGGAAGGACCTTGAACGCCTCGGGGAACATGTTTAACATTTGATATGCGTTCTTCTGATAGAGCAGGAGTAATCTACCCCTGTGTTCGGGGGCAGATATTCACGCAAGTGTGTTCATTTTACTGCTGATAACAGACACGGAAGTCTCTGGAGTCACATGAGCAGCGTTTATCTGGTGCGACTCCCGCAGCCGATAGAAGCACATTCATCTTCTATTTATTTTACCTGCTATCATCCATGGGAGGGTTAGAGTCAAAGGAAAGTTAAGTAGTGGGTTCAGCTTCCCTCAGGCGCCGTTAATCCCTTCACACAACCTTTCATACCTCCGTGTTATCAACCACACGTCATCCACATCTACAACCCACCAGTGGAGCAGCTTCACACACACTACCTTCAGCTGCTGCACATTCAGTACACCCAAAAGAAATGTTGAATTGAAAAAAGACAATCAAGAGATCAACTAAAAAACTGAAGACAAACATCAGCACATGTGTCAAACTCAAGGCCTGGGGGCCAAATGTGGCCCTCCACATCATTCTATGTGGCCCTCAAAAGCATAAAAGGTCAAAGTCTAAAAAAAAATAGGTCAAAATTGTCCCACAATGCAGTTGTTCAGCCCATCTTAACTCTGACTAAACGTAGTGAACAAAGTTAATGTCCTAACTTGTGTCTGATGTTATTTTTCTTTATTGATTGATAGTTTGATCCTTGATTGATGGAGTTCTGTGGGTTTAATAACCTGACAAATGAAAAGGATTTATGTTAGAACAGAGAAACAAACAAACATGTTTTTTCTGTCTAACTGTAATGTTTGGAACTAGAATCAGTCAGAAATTCAGTTATTTAACATTAAGGAGTAGTTACATTTAGTTACATTACACTGAGTTACATTTAGTTACATTTATTAGTTACATTAAGGAGTAGTTACATTTAGTTACATTACACTGAGTTACATTTAGTTACATTTATTAGTTACATTAAGGAGTAGTTACATTTAGTTACATTACACTGAGTTACATTTAGTTAGTTACATTACACTGAGTTACATTTAGTTACATTTATTAGTTACATTAAGGAGTAGTTACATTTAGTTACATTACACTGAGTTACATTTAGTTACATTTATTAGTTACATTAAGGAGTAGTTACATTTAGTTACATTACACTGAGTTACATTTAGTTACATTTATTAGTTACATTAAGGAGTAGTTACATTTAGTTACATTACACTGAGTTACATTTAGTTACATTTATTAGTTACATTAAGGAGTAGTTACATTTAGTTACATTACACTGAGTTACATTTAGTTACATTTATTAGTTACATTAAGGAGTAGTTACATTTAGTTACATTACACTGAGTTACATTTAGTTACATTTATTAGTTACATTAAGGAGTAGTTACATTTAGTTACATTATATTGGGTTACATTTATTAGTTAGATCTGGCCCTCAGTGAAAATGAGTTTGGCCCCCCCTGAATGAAGTGTATTGGTCCTGAAGCTGCTGGGATTCAGCCCACGTTTCATCCGTGTGCTGGAATAGATCAATTCACACATAAATAAACTGAATTCCTGGTGTCAGGGGAGGTTAGCGTGTAAAGACTATCCCATAAAGCAAAGCCCCCCATCACCAAACCCAGGAGACACGTTTGGTTTGTGCGTCTAGCAGTTGAACTACCCCCCGGTGGAGGGAACACAATCCATTTGGATGCTTTGTGACTGTTTTTGCTGCAGTTCTCAACTAATTTGCACTATTTCTGCTGATCATCTCCGTGGGTTTAGAGGCGGATCCACCATAAAGCACTCCGACAACTACATCGTTACCACGGATTCAAATATACCTGTACACATCGAGCCATGGCAAATACCCACATCTCACCCCAGCTATTACCCCGCCTGCCAGGCACTTCATTAAATGCTGCTTTCTGCATCCAAACGCTTTGCGGCCGAGGAGAGGAAATACAGGAGCAGGAGGGGAGGAAACGAGAGGAGTGTCAATAAGGAAAGAGAAACAACATGAATGGTTCAGGTGGAGCCCTGGGGGGTCTCTATTAGAGTCTGGCAGCGCTGAACACTGGTCCCCGGAGATCGTCTCGATGGTCGCATTCAGGATATCCAGTTAGCCAGTCTCTGCCTCTCCACCAAAGTCGCCCCATTTATTCCTATTAGCGTCCTTAAGTCGGTTTCTAAAGTCTGTGGGAATGACTAAAACTTTCACACCGTAACAGGATCAAACACACGCGTGAAAACACGTCTGTTGATCTGAGGCGTGATGACCCAACAGGCCCCCTCCTGAAGTCAGACAGTCCTCCAAGATTCAATCTTTCTGAAAATTTCTTCATTCAAGACATCAGAATCGCAAATTTCCAAAATGGCAAACCAATGTCTTGGAAACTAACACACACACACACACACACACACACACACACACACACACACACACACACACACACACACACACACACACACACACACACACACACACACACACACACCGAGGGTGTGCTTCTGTGGAAAACGACTTTTTTGTCACATCCATGTCAGAAGCAACGTGAAAAACGCTGTTTTCTCCAGCCTGCAGGACACAGACCAACATCCTGGTTCAGGTCTGGACCGGGACCTGTGTCCCTCATGGACCAGAACTTTCCTGCTTAGGAAAATGATGTAGAACTGAAAAAGATCTGGGACCAAGTCTTCAGCTGATGACGAATGTTCGCTTGTTGTTTCCGATCCTGTCACTAAATGTGAACAGATGTGACCCAAACAGGACCCGCCAACAACCCTAACTCTGACCCTAACCCAACAACCCTGACCCTAACCCAACAACCCTGACCCTAACCCAACAACCCTGACCCTAACCCAACAACCCTGACCCTAACCCAACAACCCTGACCCTAACCCAACAACCCTGACCCTAACCCTGACCCTGACCCTAACCCAACAACCCTAACCCTAACCCAACAACCCTAACCCTAACCCAACAACCCTGACCCTAACCCTAACCCAACAACCCTGACCCTAACCCTAACCCAACAACCCTGACCCTAACCCTAACCCTAACCCAACAACCCTAACCCTAACCCAACAACCCTGACCCTAACCCTGACCCTGACCCTAACCCAACAACCCTAACCCTAACCCTGACCCCACGACCCTGACCCTAACCCTAACCCCTAACCCAACAACCCTAACCCTGACCCTAACCCAACACCACAGAGGAAACATCACCAACACCCGTCTCTGACAGAGACCTAGAGCAGCGACTAGCAGCAACAAGACACGCCCCACATCTCCCCAGAGCGACGAAGACGTCTAGAAACAAGTCACAGATGGACCCCACCCATCAGACACCCCTGAGCACTGTTCTTTAAAAATATCTCCCGCTCCCAGAATGCACCGAGGTTTATTTTGGGCCTGGCGTGAGCCAGAATAGCTATGGATTAGGAGTGCTTTGAAAGCAGGCTCTGAAGCCTTTAGGTCTGTCCCACCGCCCCCCACCCCGGTTTCAGGCTCAGCTCCGACAGATGGATCCACAGCACCGGGGGCTCATGTTTTATTAAGGTGAGCGTATTGATCCCCTCCTATAGATCATCGTGCACATCGGTAACACGGCGCTGCAGCGCTGAGGAGACTCGGGTGCAACACGGGACAAAGACTAAACACACATGAAGAAGGTCACGTCTTACTGTACCCAAAGGATGCAGACTTCCATTGGCGGCAGGGGGGGGGTCTCCTGTGGCCAGCAGACACCAGCCGCTCCGGAGTCTCAGTGCCATCTGGGGGTGGGGGGCAATTTCTCCTGCAGGACAAACACCATGACAGTCAGCTGTGCTGTAGAGACAGGAGGGTAAAACTGTCTCAGGGGCCCCTCCAGGGGCCTCCAGGTTCCTCCCCCCGCCAAAAAACATACAATACCCATGACCTGGTGACTACATACGTGATAATGTGAATGTGACTGGTAGTCAGCTGGGATTGGTTCCATTTGTCAGCAAAGAATTAGAACATGAGACAGAAAACAACCGTCTTCATGAGCGACTGCGTGACACGAAACGTGTCCATGGAGCCTGAGCTTCATTTCTCTGGTGTTTGATTTGATCACAACTGTTCAGTGTGATTCACATGTTGTAGCTACAGCTGGTCCTCAAGATATGAACATCAGGCTAACGAACATTCGTAGATATGTAGATTTTATGTCCAGTAACTGTTTCTGGTCAGTCTCAAGGAATAGTACTTTAGTATATAGAGTAGTAATGACATTCAAATGACCTCAACTTGAATTTAATAAATAACCACTTACAACAGCGTCAAGGAAACAGTCGTGTTCATAAGCTGAGGACTACCTGAACATGAAGATTTACTGTAAAGGACTCTTAATGTGAAGCGCGTCACAAAACTATTTTTGCAAACGTCTGGTAGGGTGGAGAGAAACGTTGAGATGTTTTCCCTCGGGGATTTCCGTCAGAATGTATTCAGAGGTGAGGAGGTTCGCTTCAGCTGCAGATGCATGCTGGGAGCGTTTGGAACGGAGCATCTGATTTTAAGAGGAGGCTTTAATTTTAGTTTGGAAGCCCCTCGTGGCCCAATATTCAGAGAACACATCTGTGATGTGGATTTAAAAACCAGACACTGAGAAAGGACTTCAGAGTACAGCGAGAGACAACATCTACCAGTTAGAGTAATAAATACTAAATATTAACACATTCATGTACAGTTCAACCTCCAGATACGAGTTTAACCCGTTCCATCACTGAGTTCATAGGTCAAACAAAATTTAATCATTTAAAATGAGTAAAATCCATTCCAGCCTTGAAAAAAAGCCCAAAACCCATTAAAATTATGAAAAAACACCACATTTTATCAACCAATAGACATTCAGACTCCACCTGTGTAGAATTAATGATATATAAGTTACATAAACAATGATAAAGAATGGAAAGAAACACAAAAGTCTCCAGAACACACGAGTTACGTCTTTACTCCACCAACCAGAACCAGATCTGGTCTCACTGATGTCGTATCCATCCGCCAACACGCGGTAAAGAACGAGATGCGGTCTCACTGATGTCGTATCCATCCACCAACACGCGGTAAAGAACGAGATGTGGTCTCACTGATGTCGTATCCATCCGCCAACACGCGGTAAAGAACGAGATGCGGTCTCACTGATGTCGTATCCATCCACCAACACGTGGTAAAGAACGAGATCCGGTCTCACTGATGTCGTATCGATCCACCAACAGGTGGTAAAGAACGAGATCCGGTCTCACCGATGTCGTATCCATCCGCCAACACGCGGTAAAGAACGAGATGTGGTCTCACTGATGTCGTATCCATCCGCCAACACGCGGTAAAGAACGAGATGCGGTCTCACTGATGTCGTATCCATCCGCCAACACGCGGTAAAGAACGAGATGTGGTCTCACTGATGTCGTATCCATCCGCCAACACGCGGTAAAGAACGAGATGCGGTCTCACTGATGTCGTATCCATCCACCAACACGCGGTAAAGAACGAGATCCGGTCTCACTGATGTCGTATCGATTCACCAACAGGTGGTAAAGAACGAGATGCGGTCTCACTGATGTCGTATCCATCCGCCTGAAACATGACTTGTATCTCCAATAACTTGTATGTCAAGAAGCTTACATCTTGAGTTTCTACTGTACTTTTAATGAATATACATGCTGTAATACTTTTGGACTAAATGTTCTTATTATTTTCTATGTGCGACCACAGTGTTTGTCCCTGAGAACATCAGGTCTCTGTCTACACCCTGACCACAGATGATGGTCGTCTGTGAGTCGATCTGATGAAGACAAACCGTCACTGAAACAGTCAAACAAACACACACACATCAGCCTTAATTCTTATTTATTCTCATTTATTCTTATTTATTCTTCAACACAGGTCGTACTCCAGTCTCTCTATGAACCTCCTGCTCTGAGGCCCTGATCAATATCAGTGACTGATTGTGTCACGGCTGCTGCTGTTTGCTGATATTTCCACAGATGAATAATTAATTTTAAAGATGCTGAACCTCCTCCTGCTGAACTGAGTGCTGTGAACACATCTGGAGTTTTATCCATCATTCTGATGGAGTCACACTCATCTGGTGTCAGGACTGTCAGGACTATGACTGATGTGACACACACACACACACACACACACACACACACACACACACACACACACACACACACACACACACACACCCTCTCGTCTGGTGAAGGACTACAATCCAGATTTCTTGGTGAAAATGGAATTTTCACGAGGACAAAGATGGAATGCTCGCCATCCAACCCATTCAGAGTTGAGCATCGATCTCCATGGCAACGAGAGATGGTGAAGGAGGCAGAGATGTTCCTGTGTGGAACACAGAGTGATCTCCTCCGGTCCCACCATGACTTGAACAGAGCAAAGAGCTTTCTTTCTTTTTTCACCCCCACAATAAAAGCCCAGCGAAGCTGTATTTTCCTGGTTGTCATCCTTTAAACCCGCTGCTGGGTCCCAGACTCTGGGCCGAACACGGGTCACTACCTCAGGGCGCCGGCCGCGCTCCTCCAACAACATTCAGACGTGATCACCTGACCGATAAGGTCAAACCAAACCAACACTAATGAAAATCACTTTTACATTTCCCTCCATCCTTCATCTACACACACAGAACATGTCAGACCAACAGCTGCTTCTAAAATGAACCTCACACTGTTGCCATGGAAACAGAACAATTTAACTGTAAACATTTCAAGTTGCGCTCAGGATAAACACTGAAGACACTGTAGTAGTGGTGAAAGTAATGATGTCACCAGCAGGTGTGATGTCACCAGCAGCAGTGATGTCACCAGCAGGTGTGATGTCACCAGCAGCAGTGATGTCACCAGCAGGTGTGATGTCACCAGCAGGTGTGATGTCACCAGCAGGTGTGATGTCACCAGCAGGTGTGATATCACCAGAGCTTCACACACGTTCAGTCACACCTGAATGAATCCATCCTGATTACACCAATTAAACACATGTTGTTATTCCTCTCATTAGCAGTGTGTGTGTGTGTGTGTGTGTGTGTCATCAAAAGTCCTTCCTGCCTAACACCCCCCACCCTAAAGACAAACATACGACACGT
The DNA here is from genome assembly GCF_040054535.1 of Antennarius striatus. Taxonomy (NCBI): domain Eukaryota; kingdom Metazoa; phylum Chordata; class Actinopteri; order Lophiiformes; family Antennariidae; genus Antennarius; species Antennarius striatus. The sequence continues at coordinate 30,067,725 of NC_090777.1, read as the reverse complement.
CAAACATGCATGTTTTAGTCGACACGTGTTGAAGTAGATGATACGTACAGTGCCTGCAGCTCGCTGAGCTAACAGACCTTTATAGAGACGCTGTCCTGACACGTGATCCCAGGATTTTAGTGACAGTCAATTAATGATTTCAACCTAAATTATTATAAAACTATTTTACTGCAGATTTACACTAATCTATTTATTCCCATGTGAAACTAGAGCAGTGTCATTTACATTGAAAAGAGACGTCAGTGTGAATCTGTTAGCTTGTTAGCTTAGCTTGTTAGCTTAGCATAAGAAAATCCATTGTGACCTTTGGGATTGCTATGCTAAGCTAGGATAGCTCAGCAGGAGTTTAAAATCTGATTTTAACTGGAACCAATAGTTTAGATTCAGACGGTCGTGTCCTTTGTTTTGTTCCTGACCTCAGGCTCCAGGAAAACCAGATCACACACACACACACACACACACACACACACACACACACACACACACACACACACACACACACACACACACACAGGAGGTTCCATTAACACCACTGTGTTGTAGATGTCAGGACTCTCCCTCTGCCTTCATTTCTTCGCGGTGGAACCAATCACCTGTCATTTCTTCGCGGTGGAACCAATCACCTGTCATTTCTTCGCGGTGGAACCAATCACCTGTCATTTCTTCGCGGTGGAACCAATCACCTGTCATTTCTTCGCGGTGGAACCAATCACCTGTCTCAGCTGTCAGCAGCAGCTGAGACAGCAGCCAATCAGTCGTACCCGTGAGGACGATTCTGAAAGGCTGGCACTACTTTCTCCCAGTGGGGAGGGATCTCTGATGGGGTGAGGCTGAGCCGACAGGATGAGGAGCTGCTGCTCCTGCATCTTCTAGCCGTGATTGGTCCATGTCTGATGTGGACGTCTTCACCGCTAACGGGCCTCAGAAAACCAGGGCTGCTGGGAAAAGTCACTGGGAGGCTACCAGCATCACCTCAGCACGACCCGACCGCTTCTACGGGTTTTGTGTGGTTTCTGTCTACAGTAGAACCTCAAGATACGGGACGTTAATCTGACATTAATCTGACATTAATCTGTCATTAATCTGTCATGTTCATTTGTCAGATCTCACCTCACATACAGAGCCTCAACGTTAGGATGAACGATCAGGTGTATCAGTCAGGAGTGTGTGTGTGTGTGTGTGTGTGTGTGTGTGTGTGTGTGTGTGTGTGTGTGTGTGTGTGTGTGTGTGTGTGTGTGTGTGTGCGAGACTCTTGAAGGTATAATTGACGGTACACTGGGGTTCGGTTCTGAACTCATTAAAGTTTCTCATCCGGACGTTTTTCTGGTTCTGCTGATTAAAGATCATTTAGGTGTCGGTGATTTAAACCCCCCCAGTGTGTGCAGCCTAACATGATCAATGCCCTTCATTTACCCCCAGACTGAGGAAATACCCTGAAACAGGGGATCTGGACGAGAGCTTTATTTCCAACCACAGTTTAAAAAGGAAACAGCAGAGGTGTGAATTTCTTGATCCGACTTCCTGTTTGTGACCTCACACAGGAAGTGTGAACACATGACAGGAAGGTTTCTGCACGCGTGTCAAGTTAGTCAGTCCTGCAGAAAGGCAGACTGGTGTGTGAGGGGGTATAACAGTAGTGTACCAAAGCAAAAGAAGCTGACATCAAAATTTAATGTCTGTTGTATGAAAAATATCAAGTTAAAGTTAGATTTTTGTTCTGTTTTTAAAGGTTTGCAGATTTAATCCCCCTCAGACCGTCTCTCTGCTGTTTAATGAACGAGTTTCTCTCAGTTACTAAACTTTGTTAAACTGCCTGTGGACAAAACGGGATTTTTTCGGGAACAAATAAGGTCAGTTTAATAATGAAAGTCATTAACATTAGGAGAATTCTGCTCTTTAGCATCTTTAAAATTAATTATTCATCTGTGGAAATATCAGCAAACAGCAGCAGCCGTGACACAATCAGTCACTGATATTGATCAGGGCCTCAGAGCAGGAGGTTCATAGAGAGACTGGAGTACGACCTGTGTTGAAGAATAAATAAGAATAAATGAGAAAATAAGAATAAATAAGAATAAAGGCTGATGTGTGTGTGTTTGTTTGACTGTTTCAGTGACGGTTTGTCTTCATCAGATCGACTCACAGACGACCATCATCTGTGGTCAGGGTGTAGACAGAGACCTGATGTTCTCAGGGACAAACACTGTGGTCGCACATAGAAAATAATAAGAACATTTAGTCCAAAAGTATTACAGCATGTATATTCATTAAAAGTACAGTAGAAACTCAAGATGTAAGCTTCTTGACATACAAGTTATTGGAGATACAAGTCATGTTTCAGGCGGATGGATACGACATCAGTGAGACCGCATCTCGTTCTTTACCGCGTGTTGGCGGATGGATACATCAGTGAGACCGGATCTCGTTCTTTACCACGTGTTGGTGGATGGATACGACATCAGTGAGACTGCATCTCGTTCTTTACCACGTGTTGGCGGATGGATACGACATCAGTGAGACCGGATCTCGTTCTTTACCACGTGTTGGCGGATGGATACGACATCAATGAGACCACATCTCGTTCTTTATAAACAGGTACAATCTGCGTGTCCATTGGTTGGTAAAAATGTTTGTTTTATAATTTAGGGGTTGGGACTTTTTTTCGAGGCTGGAATGGATTTTAAATAATTTTTTTATATTTTAAGTGGAGAATTAGTTTTACTGACAATGTCAGTGATTAAACGGATTAAACTGATATCAGGGAAAGGTGTGTATGTACAGTATGAGGAAACCAGAGCTTCCTGATGATGATGATGATGATGAAGGATAGCTGGTGCTGCTGATGGTGGAGTCACATGATCAGGGATGGAGGACGAGGCTCCAGAGGGAAACGATTCCATCACTAGATCAGTGCTCTGGACTCTCTGCTGTATGAAGTTTAATTGTTCCACAGCTGAAGCTGAGCTTCATCTGTGAGGGCAGAACTCCACACGTCATAATATTCATTAATTTCTGAATTAAAATCCGGTCATTTCTGACTGGTGAAGCTGCAGCTTCATTGAGTTTCTGACGCTCAGAAGCCTGGAAATAATTAAATGGGAAGGGTTAAGAAAAAAGAGCATTAAAATAAAAAGGTCCTTACTGAGCAGAAACAGTCAGAGCCTGACCGATCGATCGGTTTGTCTTATTGATCTGCTCTGATATTGAGAAATGGGTGGATGGCATCCACCTGACAGGTGAGATTTAAATTAGCAGAGTTCAGAATCCACAACCTTTAAGAGAAATGTGCAAAAACAGCGCTTTGACACGGCCCTGTTAACCTGAGTTTTTCTGTTTCTAGTCTGTTCACAGGGGAAGAAATCTGGATTATAAATAAAGCGCTGCCTCCTCTGTAGGTTTATTTGGTTTGTGAGGTCAGGGTCACGTCTCCCTGGACATCAGCAGTGTCTTCATTAGAAACAGGAATAAACGTTATGAACCAGGTGCATCCAGCTGTTCTTAAAAACATCGTTATGAACTAAATTAAGCAACGGCTGTAGAATCCAATTATCACTGCTAAGGAATCAATGTTGCGTTTTAATTTGATCATGAACACTAGACAATGCAATTAGCATAATGAGCATCATTTAAAAGATGCATTCCAGCAATAAAATATCTTACATGTGTAACACATCTACATTAATAAAATTAAAATTCATTTTCCAAGCAAGTGCAGAACAATTGGTGAATGGATTTTGTTGTTACTCAAACATGATGTCATGACTTTAGCTGCACGGCTTCATTGTGAGCTGTGAGCACGACTGAAGGGTTAAACCAACCTGTTAGTTTTGAGAGTATTTCTAAACTCAATATGAATCACTTTTTGCAGATTAAATCTGCAGATGCAAAATGCAACTGTATGTAATTCAAGATATCATAGCATAGCCTAGCATAGCCTAGCATAGCCTAGCATAGCATACCCTTTGCACAAATCACATCTACAGAATATTAAACACTGAGGTTGCTCATGTCTCCAGATGTGATGCGGGTGTTTGTATGTTTGCTTTTTCCTCATTATGACCATCGCCATGGCAACAGTGTTTTGTTTGTGTGTGCAGCTGTGTCTCCAGAGATCACGTGAGGCGATGCTCCGTGCAAAAGAATCTTAATGAAATCGTGCAGCTTGTGCACACGTGAGATTTGAACAACGGTAATTAGTGGGAATTCCCATTATTTCAATTAACTGTGGTCATGTGACCTCAGCCGACCAGTCAGCATTCAGCTGTGATCAGATTCCACATTAAGGCCTATTTTTGTCTGAGCTACTTGAAGTTATTTGTTTTGCTCCCCACACTGATGGATAATCAGTCAGTGAGTGTGTCATGTGACGCTGACGCTAACGCTAACGCTAACGCCTCTCAGCTTCATTATTCCCAGGCTTCTTTCTAAATAGCTCTCAGTCACTAGTTATCTTGGCTCTGTGTTTCCTTTTCTGGCACACACACACACACACTCTCTCTCTCTCTCTCTCTCTCACACACACACACACACACACACACACACACACACACACATACACACACATACACACACACACACACACACACACACACACACGACTCCCTTCCACCAACTCTCATGCAAATCCACCAGGAAGTGTCAGTAATGGATCAGCATCCTGATAAAGACACGTCCCTCAGTGGTGAAGGGGGGGTCCTGGATCCTCCTGATCCAGATACGCTCCAGAGTCCCAGGTCCTCCTCTCTGCCACGCGTCTAACCCCCCCTGAAAATGTCATGAAGATCCATCCAGCAGGTTTTATTCGATCCGGACGAACGAATCCAACAACAATTAAAGGCCAATCAGACCAGACGCAGCCTGCTGCCACACGTTACACGCCACCGACACGCCTGCATGCACGAGCAGCTCTCCCCTCGTTCATATGTAACAAGTGAGCTCAGCTGTTTCACAAAGTGTTACATCACTAGTTTCACTATCATTAATACTGTAGTGTTGGGCTCTAAAAGAAATCAGCCTGAAGGACGACTGGTGTGTGTGTGTGTGTGTGTGTGTGTGTGTGTGTGTGTGTGTGTGTGTGTGTGTCTGTGTCTGTGTGTGTGTATGTGTCTGTGTGTGTGTATGTGTCTGTGTGTGTGTGTGTGTGTCTGTGTGTGTGTCTGTGTGTGTGTGTGTGTGTGTGTGTGTGGAGAGGGAAAAGATCCACTGTCAATGATGGGATCATTCTCCTGCACACACACACACACACACAAACACACACACACACACACACACACACACACCAATCCCTCACCCGTTCACACATCAACACTCACAACTTCACCCCATAGCGGATTTTTAGTAGGCAGTCACATGACACCGTACACTCATCCTATTGGCTGACGGCATCAGGAAGTGTTCTACGTTCTGTGAGTCTCAGACACAAAGTGCTTCAAACAGTCAGTCAGAGTGTTTTAAAGGTAACACAGATAGAAGGTGGGTCAACATCAGGATGGGGGGGTTCAGGTCGGTAGTCGTGTGTGGCTCCTGGAACGCTTTAACGTGAGGAACGAGGGATCAGTGAAACAAACGTCCAGTAATCACTGAAGGCTTCTGGCTGCAGAGCTGATCAATAATTCAATCCTCATATTATTGGCTGACTGGCACTAATTTGTAGCATTTGAGCGGCGGAGGCGTGACCTTCAGCAGGTGCACCATCAGGTGAGGGAGACGTTCTCATCCCAGACATGATGGTGGTTTATCCTGACACACACTCATCAGTCGTGTCTCTACTTCCTGCAGCGGGTCAGAAGGATGAAGAACGATGAAGAACGGGTCAGAAGGATGAAGAACGATGAAGAACGGGTCAGAGGGATGAAGAACGATGAAGAACGGGTCAGAAGGATGAAGAACGATGAAGAACGGGTCAGAGGGATGAAGAACGATGAAGAACGGGTCAGAAGGATGAAGAACGATGAAGAACGGGTCAGAGGGATGAAGAACGATGAAGAACGGGTCAGAAGGATGAAGAACGATGAAGAACGGGTCAGAGGGATGAAGAACGATGAAGAATGGGTCAGAAGGATGAAGAACGATGAAGAACGGGTCAGAAGGATGAAGAACCATGAAGAACGGGTCAGAGGGATGAAGAACGATGAAGAACGGGTCAGAAGGATGAAGAACGATGAAGAACGGGTCAGAAGGATGAAGAACGATGAAGAACGGGTCAGACTGTCTTGAGCCGCTGCTGGAGATTTGTGGGTTTGTCTGGATGCAAATCCTCCTGGGCAGACATGAGTCCTGCGGGGGCATTTAGAGGGGCATTTCATTAGAGGGGCTTTGCTGGAGAGGTGGGGGGGCACTGATCAGCAGATCTGTGATGGAGGAGACCCACAGAGCGGCTCCTGCATCACGCCATCAGTTCATTCCAGGGTTCACAAACACATGCTGAGCCTCTTACGCTGCCTGGGGGGGCAACTATTTATGAACCTGCCCCCCCCCCCGGCCCCCCAGCCCCATCCAGGGGTCTAAGCGGGGCTGTGGAGGTTCTGTCCGGCAGCAAATTACAGTCAGTAAGTCGACACAGTCATGAAAGTGATGGAACAGGCAGCAGAGGAACACCAGAGGTACCCATCAGATCTATTGATTAGGTATTGACGATTAACTCCTTCAGCTTTGTTCCAAATTCATGGATGTTCAACAGAACTGATCCCTGATGTATAACCCCCCCCCCCCCCCCCCAACACCTGCAGGATCGATTCCAGCCCAAAACTTCAGCACCACACATGATCAATAACAGATATCAGTTTAACATGTGATGGATTTACCCATCAGCCAATCAGGACGGACATCCAGACTTGTTTGTTTGTCATCCGTGTCGTTAAATTATTGATCAGATTTAGTTAAATAGAGCTGCAGCAACTAATACAAAACTATTGATCAGTTGATAAAAAAATTAACTATGAAAGTGTTCCTGATCCTCCACCTGAGACAGTCCTCAACTTACAAACAGAACTGCTGCCCAGAGGCTGTTTGTACCGTCGTTACTACTGTAAATACTACAGTACCGTCGTTACTACTGTAAATACCACAGTACCGTCGTTACTACTGTAAATACTACAGTACCGTCGTTACTACTGTAAATACTACAGCACCGTCGTTACTACTGTAAATACTACAGTACCGTCGTTACTACTGTAAATACTACAGCACCGTCGTTACTACTGTAAATACTACAGCACCGTCGTTACTACTGTAAATACTACAGCACCGTCGTTACTACTGTAAATACTACAGTAATGTCATTACTACTATAAATACTAAATTTTTATTCCCTCAGACTGACCAGAAATAATTAAAGGACATTAAAACAACACAAAATAAAATCCTGTCGTACTGTAATGTAACTTTATGTAGTACTGTAATGTAACTTTATGTAGTACTGTAATGTAACTTTATGTAGTACTGTAATGTAACTTTATGTAGTACTGTAATGTAACTTTAACATCTCTTGAATGTTAGTATTCCATGATCTGGAATACTTTTGTATTACTGTTAAAAGCTCATAATATTGTGGTACAATAAACATATAATCATATTAAAATACGTACGTTTACTTCCGATATCTACCTTTAAGCATCACTCGTGATTCACGTGATCGTTTTAATCCAGATTAATTTACTCTAAACTTTAATCCTGATAATTTAATCCTTGAGGAGAAAAAGAAGAAAACACTTCCAGGAACTCTCCTCCAACAGTCAGAGTCAAGCCAACTTTATTTATAAGGCGCTGAATGACAGCAGTGAGATCCTAACACAGACAGCAAACAACGAGGGGGGACGAGTGAACGCAGCAGTGCTGCCCCCGGGGGGTTGTGGCAGGAAGGGGAACTGCAGGACAACAGTGTGTTTGTTCGTATGTATGAACGTTCGTTAATGGAATGTTTGCGAGCTGATGACTACCTAAACTATTTACATTGATGCTGCGACACCCCCGTAGCTTCAGCTGCTAACCAGTCCACCAATCAGGGCGACAGCAGACAAACCAGCGGCTGGAGGGCGACGCCCCCATTTGAACCACAAGCAGACCAACAGCGTGCACCAGTGTTTGATCTTCTGTCAGAATGAAACTGAGGAGAAGCTGCTGGTCGGACACGTTTAATTACACGTATTGGTGAACGAAGAGAACCCTCTGACGGGTATCTGGACACACTGGATGAACCGCCTCCACTTTGTTCACAAGTGGTTCCTCTGACTGAGATCTGCTTCTTCATTAACAGTCAGTCAGCCATCACATCAGCACCATTAGAGCATTAACACAGACATTAGCAGCCGCTTGTCATTATTCATCCATATTTATTCACCGACACTCCTGCAGATTCACAATGGAATTGATTATCTACATAAATCTACTTGTGCAGACACCATTGCTCACATCTAACACCACTGTTTGTTTGAGTTATGTAACTCCCCTAAACACAATTCTCCATCATAATGGCTGCAGTGCTCCATCAAATCATATCCAGCAGTCTGGTTCGGTGTGAGACGTGGATCCAAAGGGCTCCTGGTTTAAGGACCTGCAGCCTGTCTGAACACAGTTTAGCACCAACAGGAAGTTAGGACCACGCTGTCAGAAAACGTCCCATCAGCTCCGTGTCGCTGTGAGAATGTGGTTCTTGGCTGGCTCTCCGGGACAGTCTGGGGGTTAAATGTGAGCTGGCATTGTATACGTAACTTATAAAAAATTAATTATACACAGGTAAAGTCTGCATGTCTGTTGGTTGATAAAAATGTTGTAGTTTTTTCATGATTTGGAGGAATCGGGGCTTTCTTTACAAACTGGAACGGATTAAACTGATTCCAGATATTTTAAAGAGCTCAGTCACAGATTAAACTCGTACATTTCGTATGGGACCATATATCTACTGACCAGAAGTGAATCTGAGAGTGTCATATAACCTGTTATATAACAGGATTATATTCCTGTCATTTACTTCCTGTGTTCAGGTAAAAACAAACACGAGGATGGACTGAGGTCATCAGGGAACCTGCTGCAGTAAAAAGATGAGCCGAGAGAACAAAGGAGACCTGGTGTGTGTGTGTGTGTGTGTGTGTGTGTGTGTGTGTGTGTGTGTGTGTGTGTGTGTGTGTGTGTGTGTGTGTGTGTCATTCTAATCCCATCGCTGCACCAAGCGTCTACTTTTAATCTGGACTGGATTAAACTGTAAATGAGCCGTGAACGAGGAATCAGTCTACGTGGAACAAAGTTCTCCTGTTGATTCTGCAGGTCAGACCCCCCCCCGGTGGGGGTCGGATGGATCCGCACCAGCGTACTGGTGTGGCATCACGTGATTCGGGAACCGGAACGACGACTTTCGCTGGAGGCCTGCAGAGAAACGTGTTGACGCTGCACCACAGGTTCACTATCAGCGTCACGCTTCCTGCTCTCTGAAGCCACCAGCAGCGAACCAATCAGAGAGCAGGAGCCTCATGATTCGTCCAGGAGCAGCAGAGTCTTCATCATGAATCTGACTGGGGGGGGACGGTGTCTGTCACTAAGTTTATTGATGATGAGATCTTAACCGAACTGAGCCAACAAACCCCCCCATGATGAAAATAAACTGAACCGACAGACAGGAGAGAAGCTGCAGATCAGACTGAGGGATAACTCCAACAAGTTCACCCCATCCTGGTGAATCTGTGCATCCATGTTCAACGTTGTCACGGAAACCACACAAAACTGAATTTCATCAAATCATCAAAGGTACAGCTGTCATGTTCCACATGCGTGTGTCTGGCGTGGTGATGCAGGAATGCAGTTTGTCAGATGGTGTCCCGACAAGGTGACCACACCTCAGACTGACCTTAAAGTCACGTTGCCATGGAAACAACAGCAAAACTTTTCAAGCACAGTCAGAAAAAAATAATTCTAAATCAAAAGGCGCAGCGACTTTAAAAGTTTGTTGAAACCAGTTTGAATACGTTCCAGTAGCTCCACACCAGCGGTACTGGTGAGACGCATCATCTCACGACAGAAGAACTTCAGGCGTGAAGACGAGTTTTGATGAAGAAAACAGGAATCGTTTGTCTCGACTACATCCAGTTTATTTTTAGCCCCAGTAAAAAGTTCAACTGGTTTTATGGGTTTCTGTGGGAATCTGATGGTGATTCAAATCTCCAACACGGAATTTACACGTCAGACTTTCACAATAAAGTACGTCAGCACAGGGCTGTGGAACAGAGTCCTTTAATTTTAATTCATTTAGTTAATTAAATTTTATACTGTTTATTTTAATTTTATACTGTTTATATATATATTTTTTAGTATATGTCCTGTTAATGCTACATGTGTCTGTTAGTGTAGCGTCTGTGTTGTGGGATGTCCTGTTTGGTTTTTTCCTGGTGTTTGGCTGAGCAGTGGATGTGTGCAGTTTCCTCCGGGATTATTAACGTATCTATCGTCTATCTATCTATCTATCTATCTATCTATCTATCTATCTATCTATCTATCTATCTATCTATCTATCTATCTATCTATCTATCTATCTATCTATCTATCTATCTATCTATCTATCTATCTATCTATCTAAATAAAACAGGACCGGTTCAGACAACCTGCCGACGGGACGCTCACGACTGAACAGCTGATGTTCACCATCGTGTCTAAAAACATGTTCATGTGTGAAGAGATGGAGATGCTCCTCTACCGAGACACAGAGTTCACCAGCATTCACCAGCATTCACCAGCGTTCATTAGCATTCACAAGCACTCACCAGCCTTCACCAGCGCTCACCAGCGTTCATTAGCGTTCACCAGCGTTCATTAGCGTTCACCAGCGTTCATTAGCGTTCACCAGTGTTCATTAGCGTTCACCAGCGTTCATTAGCGTTCACCAGCGTTCACCAGCATTCATTAGTGTTCACCAGCGTTCACCAGTCCCACCCAGGCCTTTCTTCAAGCTGGAGTGGGCGTGGCGACTCGTCCAGAAGGCCGTGGGACCGTTTCACTGTGTGAACCTGGAGCATTACACCGACCCCCCATCACGTGGGACACATAAATCCTCTGGTTTTGGACCCTGGTGATGGATCAGCCGGTACAGAGACTCGCAGAGCCCCCCCCCCCGAAGCAGGACTATCAATAAGGAACACAAGACACCTCCTGTGATTGGCTGTTGGCCCCACAGCTGCTGCTTTGGTCACAGATTAGGAGATTACCCCCCCGATGGGATTAACAGGAGAATCTGAGCAGAACAATGTGTGTCACTACAAACAGCCCCCCCACGTCTGAGAGCGTTATACATGAACAAATCAAAGCAGTTCATCTCCACCTCCTCGGCTCTGATTGGCCGCTGGTGGTGACGCTAACATGCTAACACGCTAAAGGAACCAAAGGTCAGGCTGGAGGGGGCAGACGGCTGGAGGGGGGCATCTGGAGCACAAACGTTCACAAACGTGTGTGTGACCAAGGCTCCTGCGTCAAAATGACCCCACTGCATCTGCCCCACATGCCCTCCACTGCCCCTGGGGGGGGGGCACCCATCCTGCAGACTAGACCAGCACTAAAGCATCAGATTTATGGATTTACCCCAAAAAAGGGAATGAATCCCCCCCCAGGGGTTGTGGTTGTTGTGTCCTGTACATCACCTATAAATGAGTTTGTGTGGCACATTTTTAAGACCCCCCCCCCAGAGCAATAATTTAAACTCCAGCTGAAGCAAACATCACAGTGACTAAAGAAGGAGGAATCCTCCCAGAATGCACCTGTGCGGTTCAAACACCGTCAGATTACAGCAGTTCAGCCCCCCCTCAGGACAAACCCAACTGAAACCACTGGAGAGGGATGTGGGGGGGTCAGATTAGTGTCCATCACTCACATCGGTGCTGGAGTCAGAATAAAACTCCGTGGTGTGTGTTAGAATTCATGTCTGTGCCCCCCCCCAGCGGACAGGACCACCTGAGAACTTCAGACACTTCCTGACAGCTGAGCCACACCATGACGTCATTTCTCTTACTTTTCCTGCGTGATGAGCTCCCCGGTGGCCCCCGGGTGCAGCGGGCCGTCGCCGCCCCCCAGCAGCGCGCAGGCGTCCCGGTGCCGCCGGTAGCGGTCGGTCAGAGCCCGGTTCTCCGCCCGCAGGTCGGACACCTCCCGCTCCAGCCGCCGGATCCGGTCCCGCTGCCGCCCCAGCAGCTGCTGCTGCGCCTCGATGATCCGGTTCAGCTCCCCCAGGAACTCTCCGGCCCGGTGCTCCGGGGGGGTCTCCATGTCGCTCCGAGCGGCTCCGGTGGCGGAGCTCCGTTCGCCGCGGGAGGGGGGAGGAATCCGTGAGATCCGGTGCGCGTTGAGGCGCAGCGTTCCGGGAGGCTCCGCCTTTACCCCCCCCGTCAGGACGTGACCCCCCCGGGGACTGAAGCCGCCGCGGACTGAACTGCGCTCCTGCCCCCCCGCCGCCGACCGTCAGTCAGATAATGTGGAGTCTGCCCCCCCCCTCCGGTCGCGGCGGGACGCGTTCCGCTCCACGCTGCTCCCGTGACTTCCCGTTAACACCCCCCCCCCGGCTGGTGTGTGGGCGGGGCGGGTGGGCGGGGCTTTAAGTTTTACGGATCCGCAGGTCGCGCGGGGCGTGAAGGTGCGTCACTGCGGAAAGCACGTGGTGTGTGTGTGTGTGTGTGTGTGTGTGTGTGTGTGTGTGTGTGTGTGTGTGTGAGGTGTGTGTGTGTGTGTGTGTCTGTGTGTGTGTGTGTGTCTGTGTGTGTGTGTGTGTGTGTGTATGTGTGTGTGTGTGTGTGTGTGTATGTGTGTGTGTGTGTGTGTGTGTGTGTGTGTGTGTATGTGTGTGTGTGTGTGTGTGTGTGTCTGTGTGTGTGTGTGTCTGTGTGTGTGTGTGTGTGTGTGTGTGTGTGTGTCTGTGTGTGTGTGTGTGTGTGTGTGTCTGTGTGTGTGTGTGTGTGTGTGTGTGTGTGTGTGTGTGTGTGTGTGTGTGTGTGTGAGGTGTGTGTGTGTGTGTGTGTCTGTGTGTGTGTGTGTGTCTGTGTGTGTGTGTGTGTGTGTGTATGTGTGTGTGTGTGTGTGTGTGTATGTGTGTGTGTGTGTGTGTGTGTGTGTGTGTGTGTATGTGTGTGTGTGTGTGTGTGTGTGTGTCTGTGTGTGTGTGTGTCTGTGTGTGTGTGTGTGTGTGTGTGTGTGTGTGTCTGTGTGTGTGTGTGTGTGTGTGTGTGTCTGTGTGTGTGTGTGTGTGTGTGTGTGTGTGTGTGTCTGTGTGTGTGTGTCTGTGTGTGTGTGTGTGTGTCTGTGTGTGTGTGTGTGTGTGTGTGTCTGTGTCTGTGTGTGTGTGTGTGTCTGTGTGTGTGTGTGTGTGTGTGTGTGTGTGTGTGTGTGTGTGTGTGTGTGTGTCTGTGTGTGTGTGTGTGTCTGTGTGTGTGTGTGTGTGTGTGTGTGTGTGTGTGTGTGTGTGTGTGTGTCTGTGTGTGTCTGTGTGTGTGTGTGTGTGTGTGTGTGTGTCTGTGTGTGTGTGTGTGTCTGTGTGTGTGTGTGTGTGTGTGTATGTGTGTGTGTGTGTGTGTGTGTATGTGTGTGTGTGTGTGTGTGTGTGTGTGTGTGTGTATGTGTGTGTGTGTGTGTGTGTGTGTGTCTGTGTGTGTGTGTGTCTGTGTGTGTGTGTGTGTGTGTGTGTGTGTGTGTGTGTGTGTGTGTCTGTGTGTGTGTGTGTGTGTGTGTGTGTCTGTGTGTGTGTGTGTGTGTGTGTGTGTGTGTGTGTCTGTGTGTGTGTGTCTGTGTGTGTGTGTGTGTGTATGTGTGTGTGTGTCTGTGTGTGTCTGTGTGTGTGTGTGTGTGTGTGTGTGTGTGTGTCTGTGTCTGTGTGTGTGTGTGTGTCTGTGTGTGTCTGTGTGTGTGTGTGTGTGTGTGTGTGTGTGTGTGTGTGTGTGTGTGTGTGTGTGTATGTGTGTGTGTGTGTGTGTGTCTGTGTGTGTGTGTGTGTGTGTGTGTGTGTGTGTGTGTGTGTGTGTCTGTGTGTGTCTGTGTGTGTGTGTGTGTGTGTGTGTGTGTGTGTCTGTGTGTGTGTGTGTGTGTGTGTGTGTGTGTGTGTGTGTGTGTGTGTCTGTGTGTGTGTGTGTGTGTGTGTATGTGTGTGTGTGTGTGTGTGTGTATGTGTGTGTGTGTGTGTGTGTGTGTATGTGTGTGTGTGTGTGTGTGTGTGTATGTGTGTGTGTGTGTGTGTGTGTATGTGTGTGTGTGTGTGTGTGTGTGTGTGTGTGTGTATGTGTGTGTGTGTGTGTGTGTGTGTGTCTGTGTGTGTGTGTGTCTGTGTGTGTGTGTGTGTGTGTGTGTGTGTGTGTCTGTGTGTGTGTGTGTGTGTGTGTGTGTGTGTGTGTGTGTGTGTGTGTGTGTGTGTGTGTGTGTGTGTGTGTGTGTGTGTGTGTGTGAGGTGTGTGTGTGTGTGTGTGTCTGTGTGTGTGTGTGTGTCTGTGTGTGTGTGTGTGTGTGTGTATGTGTGTGTGTGTGTGTGTGTGTATGTGTGTGTGTGTGTGTGTGTGTGTGTGTGTGTGTATGTGTGTGTGTGTGTGTGTGTGTGTGTCTGTGTGTGTGTGTGTCTGTGTGTGTGTGTGTGTGTGTGTGTGTGTGTGTCTGTGTGTGTGTGTGTGTGTGTGTGTGTCTGTGTGTGTGTGTGTGTGTGTGTGTGTGTGTGTGTCTGTGTGTGTGTGTCTGTGTGTGTGTGTGTGTGTCTGTGTGTGTGTGTGTGTGTGTGTGTGTGTCTGTGTCTGTGTGTGTGTGTGTGTCTGTGTGTGTGTGTGTGTGTGTGTGTGTGTGTGTGTGTGTGTGTGTGTGTGTGTCTGTGTGTGTGTGTGTGTCTGTGTGTGTGTGTGTGTGTGTGTGTGTGTGTGTGTGTGTGTGTGTGTGTCTGTGTGTGTCTGTGTGTGTGTGTGTGTGTGTGTGTGTGTGTGTCTGTGTGTGTGTGTGTGTCTGTGTGTGTGTGTGTGTGTGTGTATGTGTGTGTGTGTGTGTGTGTGTATGTGTGTGTGTGTGTGTGTGTGTGTGTGTGTGTGTATGTGTGTGTGTGTGTGTGTGTGTGTGTCTGTGTGTGTGTGTGTCTGTGTGTGTGTGTGTGTGTGTGTGTGTGTGTGTGTGTGTGTGTGTCTGTGTGTGTGTGTGTGTGTGTCTGTGTGTGTGTGTGTGTGTGTGTGTGTGTGTGTGTCTGTGTGTGTGTGTCTGTGTGTGTGTGTGTGTGTATGTGTGTGTGTGTCTGTGTGTGTCTGTGTGTGTGTGTGTGTGTGTGTGTGTGTCTGTGTCTGTGTGTGTGTGTGTGTCTGTGTGTGTCTGTGTGTGTGTGTGTGTGTGTGTGTGTGTGTGTGTGTGTGTGTGTGTGTGTGTGTATGTGTGTGTGTGTGTGTGTGTCTGTGTGTGTGTGTGTGTGTGTGTGTGTGTGTGTGTGTGTGTGTGTCTGTGTGTGTCTGTGTGTGTGTGTGTGTGTGTGTGTGTGTGTGTCTGTGTGTGTGTGTGTGTGTGTGTGTGTGTGTGTGTGTGTGTGTGTGTGTGTGTGTGTGTGTGTGTCCTGCAGACTGTTTGCTCCTGGAGGTGTTGGAGCGTTCGTTCAGGAGCTCATCTCATCCCTCAGCTGCCTCCAGCGGGGGGGGGGGGGGGGGCGGTGGGGACCGGAGAGGGGGGGGGGGCTCCGGGTGTCGCAGGATTCACTTTACCGGCACCGTGAACTGGTTCTGAACCGAACGCACCCCCGGAGGAGCACAAAGGGTTAAAAACGCGCCTCCAGGATTTAACAAATATTTACTTCATTATTTTAACATTAAATAATATTATTAAATAATACATTATTTATTATCTTAATATGTTACAAATAATATTTAGAGAGCGGGGGGGGGTCGTGTTATTTATTGTGTTATCTCTTCTCCCTTTGATTAATTAAAATAAATTAAATTAAAATAAATTAAATGAAAGATTATTTCTTCTCCTAAAGTTCTGTTCAGGTTTTGTTTGTGGACAGAAAACAGAAGCTGCCCCCCACCCAAAAAAGGCTACAGTTGGACAGTTTTAATGGAGGCGGGGTGGGGGGGCATTTTGAGGACATGGAGGTATATTAAATGCATTAACTTTTCTTTGCTGCTCCATTATCCCCGTGGCGGGGGCCAAGATGGGCTGAGGTGCCCCCCCTGCAGGAGAGCCCCCCCCTCCCACAGCCTAGAAATGTCTGGTTCACACTGCAGGTTCTCACAGCCAAAGGTCCACATGAGGAACGACACCCAGCAGACCCCCCCTGCAGGAGATGCTGCTTCAGGTTCTCATCCTCTGGGGGGGGTTCCTGTTCTCTGACAGACTGAGCACCCCCCCCCAGACTGCAGCGGCTGACGGGCCTGTTTGTATTCTCACAGTGTCAAAGGTCACGCGATGTGTCAAACACCCCGTCTCTCTTTGCTCCATTTTCCCATGATGCACCACTCAGATTGGAGACGTCATCGTAGGATTCTTCACACTGGAGCGATGCCAAGATGAAAACAAACCACGCCCACCACTGGAGGGGGCGTGGTTAGTGTTGACGCGTTGCATGTAAAGCCTCAGGCACACAGATGGTTAACGACTGGAGGGCGGAGCCAGAGGGGATTATGGGTATTCCACTTGTCTACATAAGATCTGAGTGGCATCCAGGCATCGTGGGAACTTTTTGGGGGGTGCGGTTAGCGGCTCAGGACACGAACGACGCCCCGAAATCAGTGGAGCTGAATTCAAATCATGACAGTAGGAAAAATCATGTGATGGTGATCATGTGATCATCAGGAGAGTTCCGTTTATAACAGCTGTGATAAAGTTCAACATACATGTAGAGTTAACATGTTGATATCCTCTGGAAACCAATCTGGCTTCTTCTTTGGTCAACTACAACCAAGCTGTTGGCATGGAAACGTAAGAATTAAAATAAAACTCAAGTCATATTAGAACGACTGCAGTTCAGGAACAACCTGTCAGAGAGGGAACTTCACCGGACAGCCTCAAGAACAACTCCACAGAACAGGCTCAAGTTGTTGCCATGGAAACACAAAAATGCAGCATATGGTCCGATGTGCATTCACAGCGTGTCACAGAGGATATGAAGTGGGTTTATTGTGAAGTCGCCAAATTCTAAATGACAGAAGTTGAATATTTTTCCAGACGGTCGAGCTGCTCCTGACGTTCTGCTGCACAAATATTACAGCTTCTGTTTCCAGCTGCTCTCTGCCCCCCCCGAGCAGACGAGGGAAGGCAGGCAAACGAGCAGGGTGACAGTGACCCCCCTCACACGTCTGATCAGTGGCTGCAGAGCTGCACACGTGCACTCACACACACATGCACTCACACACACAAATGTGCACTCACTCACACACACATACACGTCCAGTCAAACACACACACACACACACACACGTCCAGTCACAAACACACACACACACACACACGTCCAGTCACAAACACAAACACACACACACACACACACACACAGAACGTTGTGTGAAACATGGAACTAGTTTATCTGCTGGGGGGAATTTAATCAAACTTTTGTCGTCATACGTTAAATCGTTTCCATTGAGAGGAAATAACTCAAAGCGCTTCTCATGCTCTAGTGACTCCATCTCAGCCTCAGATTCATGTTCGTTAAAATGCTGCTAAAGCGTTTTCACATTTATTAAAGACTTCAGGTTTTCGCACATGGGGACTTAAAATGTGGAAAAATAGAAATAAATACTGCAGATTAGAAATCAATAAGTTGCAGCAAAGGGGAAAAAAGATCCTGTGGAATCAGCCTTCATGAAGGTTCTGAGATGGTTCGTTTTTTTTATCAGGCGTCATGTGAGTTGATGTAAACGAAACGTTTCCAGTTTGTGAACGCATTTGATGATGAATAATCACTGGACCGACATGAGAAGTAAAAGTTTTAATTGGAAAAAACAAGCAAATATTCACAAGCAAACACTCCAGTCTGAATTTCGAGATGTGATTTTAAGGCAAGACGATGAAAACATCAGAATCTCAAACATACAGTAAAACTTGATTTTTCTAGCTAACATAAATACAGTTGTCAAATACAAAAATCTCATTTAAAACAAAGTCACACCTTGAAGTCCTGACATTTCAGCGCCGCTCCAGTTCCTCCTCCTGTGTTTTCACATTTGACTTTTCTATTGAAGGAAACGAGCTGAAGGTTCACATTCCTTGACTGTTTCACATTTATCAGACAGTTTCTGCACCAATCGAGGCTCAACGACTCCAGACGAGTCGTGGACGAGTGGAGGTTCCCTAAAATGTCACAGAAGTAGAACCGAACGTGGATCGTTCACCTGCTTTGGATCACACACACACATCAGACGGGTTCCTCTCCCACAGGGGGGGTCAGTCGACCGGATTCTTCACAAAAAATGAGAACATGTGACTTCTTTCTGCCACACAGAACACAAAGGGACGTCCTGAGTCGTTAGAGTTCACATGTCCAACCTGATAAGGACATAAAAAAACAACAGAAAAGCCAAACAGTGATCCGGCCTTTTATGAAAAATGAAATTTAACCTCAGAGTGGTGTTTTCTTTTGATTTTTAAATAAAATAATTTTCATTAAACACACATAAATGAAAGAATTGAACAATTTCCACACACAAACAAAAACAGCCCTGTTATCGGCCTGCAGCTGTTAGCGCTGCTGCTCTGAAAGGTTCTCTTCAACCAGAAGAAAAGATTCACAGACAACGACTGGAAGGTTGGGATTCTGCATCACCCCCCACACCTGACTGAGGAACGGGGGCACATTCATAATCTGGATTAACGGGAAACTCAATGCAGTGGTGTTCAGTGCTCGTGGGGTGGAGGACAGCAGCGTCATCAGGACTTGTACTCTGGAGAGTAGAGGAACGACCGGTGGACGCTCTGCAGCTCCGGCCGCGGCGTTCTGTGGGTGAAGGAGTTACACAGAGGAGACTCCACACCTGGGGGGGTAAAGAGAGGAAAGCAGTTTAATACAGCCAACCTGTAGAAAATATATACGTGTGTGGATTATAAAGAAGGAATAAGTGGAGCGTGGCGGATGTGGGAGGAAAAGAGATCAGGAATGAAGGCCAGCGTCTGAAACATCCTTCAGCAGTGAGACATCCATCCGTTCATCCATCTGATCGTACGCTCCATCCGTTCATCCATCTGATCGTACGCTCCATCCGTTCATCCATCTGATCGTACGCTCCATCCGTTCATCCATCTGATCGTACGCTCCATCCGTTCATCCATCTGATCGTACGCTCCATCCGTTCATCCATCTGGACTCAGTAAGGCGGTTCCTACCTGGGGAGAGCGGGGGCGTCCTCTGGGTGAAGGCGGGGTAATAAGTCTGTTCCCTCGGCGTGAACACGCTGTGGAGGACTGGGGGGACAGAAACACACACACACACACACACACACGGTTTAACACAACCTTTGGTCAGTGAGATGCTAATCTGCAGGGATTGATTACGTTCCTCCAGTGGGGAACAAACTGAGTGGGCGGAGCCAGAAGTGTTAACTTGACAGTATTTTTAAATGTCATGAAGCTCCAGCTGCAGCCTGATTACTGACTGCAACTGTTTTCATGTGATGCAGCTGAAAAACACAAATTTAAAGGAAGGAGAAAAAAAGCCTGGGTCCATCAGATTATCCACATCCTGGATTTTAATGTAATCCAACAAACTGTGTGGAAATCCATCGACAACATTCACGTGGTGCTGAGAGCGAACGCAGCCTCGTCCTGGAGCCGCGCTGACCAGAAGATAGAAGCATGAAGCTGTTTTCACAGCTGACGTGGAGCCTGTTCCCTGACACCAGTGAAGACCCACCGATGATGAGGATGGCCGTTCCCGCCAGCAGAGCAAACAGGGTGAAGAACATCATCTGGTAGCTGTTGATGAAGCTGTGCAGGGAGTGGCCCCCCTCCAGGGGAACAGCTGGAGCAGCAGCTGTGGGCAAAGAGGAGAGGAGGAGACACACGGCTGTCAGGACGTCTTCAGACCCACACCAGACAAAAGCGTTCCTGACGACACACCAGTTCACCAGTTCACCCGGTTCACCAGTTCACCCGGTTCACTAGTTCACCAGTTCACCCACACACGTTTCAACACCCAGTGAACAGACCCCTGAACAGCCTGAGCACTACTGAAGGAGAAACCGACTGACCACCACCAGGGCTGATCTTTCTGACCCCGACCTTGACCCCGACCTTGTCTCTGATCCTTGACCCTGACCTTGACCCTGACCTTGACCCTGACCTTGTGCGCTGGCGTCGGCCACGTGGACCAGGGTGACCGGGACGAGGAGCGTCTGGCCGCTGGCGGTGCTGCTGATGGAGACGGACGCTGAGACGGCAGCGTGGGGGTCCACGGCGCTGACGGTGAACCTGGAGAAGCTGGGGGGGCCGGGGTGCACCTCCTTCTCCTGGACGGCGATGTTGGGGGACGTGGACACCACCTGGGGGCGGGACGGAGACACGATGTGAACCAGCCCCCCACACTGGACCAGTGGCGTGTGTCTACCAGCCTGACCTCCAGGCCGGACAGCGCCCCCGGGGGGCCGTAGACGGTCAGCTCCGCTGACGGGTGGGGGCTGGACAGCAGCAGCTCTGATTGGTCGGTGTAGAGGCCCGGCTCTATGGGCAGCACGGCGCTAACCTGTTCCCCGGAGAAGGCCCCGCCCTTCAGGACCGCCCTCACCTGCAGGTCGGTCATGGACACGCTGAGTGCACGGGTCTGCTGCTCCGTCATTGGCTGCAGGGTGACGGTACAGGTGTAGAGGCCTGATGGGAAATCACACACAAATAGAACTGTTTATTTGACCTTTGACCTGTGTCCAGGGTGTGTGTGAGCCGTACCGATGCTGGGGTCGAAGCCGGTGTGTGTTCTGAACGCGTCTCTGGTGGACGGGTCGACGGCGTCGCTGGTGAAGCTCAGCTGACAGCCGACGGAGGTCTGGGGCTGCAGGCGGGACACGGCTTCGGTCTGGGGGGAGGAACAGGATCCTGTGGGGGGACACGGAGCCGACGAGACAGAACAGAACACAAGATCACACTCAGGTGAGCGGGTTTCTTTAAAAACCAAACGTGTCGTTTGTTCAGACGTGGAGGAAAAGGTTTACGCTAGTCCGCTAAAGCTAAAGCTACGGCTAGCAGGTTAGCTTAGACAGCTAAAGTTAACAAGAGGTTAACAAAAACGGGAGTGACCCCCAAACAGGGGCAGCGAGCCTCGGAGGTTCCTGCTCCCCCCCAGCCTTGGTGCTAAGCTAAGCTAAATTAAGCTAAACTAAGCTAAACCTTCTTTGATGAACTGCTTCTGGTTTTCTCCTTTAAATCTCTGGATTAATAATCTGTGGTGCGCTGGCCGACACCCCCAGGTACTCCAGTAGTACTACAGTCCAGTATGTACTAACACTCCAGTAGTACTCCAGTCCAGTACACACTAACAGTACCTAACAGGTTGGTTCCTCTCTCTCTGGTGGTCAGCAGGACTTTGGTCTCCTTTCCGATCCGGACCGGGGTCACCGGCCCCAGAACGGCGGTCCTGGTGGACGCCCCCACCACCACCTGCAGAACCCCCCAGGGAAGAAAACATGATGAATCCTCATCAACAAACTGTTGGTAGAAATCAGATCAGAAATAATTAAGTTTGTTTCTCCATCAATGAGCTGCTGGAAAACGTCTCTTCAGTTCATGTGAACACGCGTGTGAACGTGTGTGAACACGCGTGTGAACACATGTGAACACGCATGTGAACGTGTGTGAACGCATGTGAACACGCGTGTGAACACCTCCAGCTCCAGATGGAACCACCTTCAGTTCTAGTGGTCTACATGGAAACACGCACACGTAGAGCTGAGGATCAGGAGGATGAACACGTGACGCGGTGACACACGGTTCATTCATGACTCTCTGCAGCATCAGGAACACGCCTGAACAACACGCGTGTTCCTGAGAGCTGATGACATGCTCAGTGCTGCACTCTCACACTGATTGTGATTTATCACTGAGGATGAGGATGGACACGACCTCTGGTGTCTTACTGGTGACCTACTGGTGACCTACCGATGTCCTACTGGTGACCTACCGATGTCCTACTGGTGACCTACCGATGTCCTACTGGTGACCTACCGATGTCCTACTGGTGACCTACCGATGTCCTACTGGTGTCCTACCTCAGTGAACGTCTTCAACACGCCAGCTATCTCGTAGAACACGGTGGCCGCCCCCGGGGCTCTGGCTACGGCTGCCCCGCTGTGGGGGTCCACCTGCAGCACGCCATTGGCCGAGGAGCTCCAGCTGCCCTGGGCGCCTGAGACGGGAGGACCAAGTTCAGGATTAACAGAATCGTCTAGAACGAACCCGGATTAGAAAAACCAGACTCAAGGTGATTCAAATGAACACAACATGAAGACGTGTTTCATCCCTGGAGGACATGCGATCAAACGTGGAGCTTCTGGGTAATCAATCAGAATGACTCGCCTGAAGACTGAAGACCACAAACGCATAAACAGCTTAGAGCGTCCGTCACTAGCGTCCAAAATAAACCAAATAAAGCCAACAGTTCATCTGTTGTCCCTGGTTTCCCCTGATCCCTCACTATGATCACACGCGTGTGAACCCCAGTCTCACCGTCTGGGCGGGTCAGCTGACACTGGAAACACACCACGTCCCCCACCACCAGCCTGCCGGCCTCACGCGGCCCGATGGCGTGCTCCACGGGGATGGGAACGTAATCGGCCACGCCCACGCTCCTGGTGTCCCGCACCGCCAGCAGAGTGAGGCCCACGTTGATGGTCCTCACCGTCAGGGTGTGGTTCCCCGGCCCGGGGCCCAGCTGCACCAGGTCGTCTCTGTGGGACACACAGGAAGTTCAGCCTGGAAACGGTTCAGGAGGTCCAGGAAGTAGATAGAATAAACTAAATACACCCAACGACGTCTGGAGGATCCACATCGGACCCACATGGACCGGAGCTGAACTACAGAATGTGGATTTACACCAGAGGAAGGTGGGTTGTGTTACCATGTTACTATTAGTTAAAACATACGGAGTTACTACAGGAAGTCCTCAAGATACAAACATCTGACTAACGAACATTCGTAGATCAAAACAACCTCCAGTAGGAACTAAATGATGTAGGAACCAATGTTGTCCTCCAGTAGGAACTAAATGATGTAGGAACCAATGTTGTCCTCCAGTAGGAACTAAATGATGTAGGAACCAATGTTGTCCTGTAGGAACTAAATGATGTAGGAACCACTGTTGTCCTCCAGTAGGAACTAAATGATGTAGGAACCAATGTTGTCCTGTAGGAACTAAATGATGTAGGAACCAATGTTGTCCTGTAGGAACTAAATGATGTAGGAACCAATGTTGTCCTCCAGTAGGAACTAAATGATGTAGGAACCAATGTTGTCCTGTAGGAACTAAATGATGTAGGAACCAATGTTGTCCTCCAGTAGGAACTAAATGATGTAGGAACCAATGTTGTCCTGTAGGAACTAAATGATGTAGGAACCAATGTTGTCCTCCTGTAGGAACTAAATGATGTAGGAACCAATGTTGTCCTGTAGGAACTAAATGATGTAGGAACCAATGTTGTCCTCCAGTAGGAACTAAATGATGTAGGAACCAATGTTGTCCTGTAGGAACTAAATGATGTAGGAACCACTGTTGTCCTCCAGTAGGAACTAAATGATGTAGGAACCAATGTTGTCCTGTAGGAACTAAATGATGTAGGAACCAATGTTGTCCTGTAGGAACTAAATGATGTAGGAACCAATGTTGTCCTCCAGTAGGAACTAAATGATGTAGGAACCAATGTTGTCCTGTAGGAACTAAATGATGTAGGAACCAATGTTGTCCTCCTGTAGGAACTAAATGATGTAGGAACCAATGTTGTCCTGTAGGAACTAAATGATGTAGGAACCAATGTTGCCCATCCCTGCCCCCGGCCCCTCCCTTGACTTCAGTGGGAACTGGTCTGAAACCTTCGAGGGAACAGACCAGTAAACAGACGCTGTGAATCTTAACGCTGCTGTGACTCCAGGTGGTTCTCTGGACACAAACAGTCTGAGCGGAGGGGCGATCTGGAACACGTCTCTGGCTGAGATTATCCAGACTGTCAGGGATGCATCACGTGTGGATCAATGAGGTAAATGTACAGCGTGTCAAATATATCCGCATTAAGCAAGATCAATACTGAGCTGAGGGTCCCTGCTCTGGTTTTAACGCTGCAGAAATAAAAAAAAACAATGATGGATAAAATAATTTACATGATAAATGACACTGCTGTGCTTCTTGGGGGGGGGCTAATGTGTGGGAGACATTCATGAACCCTTACCGTTAATGAACGTAGAAACCAGAGCTCAGACGTACCGGTTTGTGTAAAACCTGAGGTGGGAGTCAGAGGCGTGGAGCGTCTCTCCTGTGCTGGTGTGGAAGTGGACGGTGAAGGTGAGCACTGTGCCCAGGGGGACGGTCTGCAGGCGGTCTCTGCTGGGGGTGTGGAGGGCGGGGCTGGTGCTGAGGCGCACGTAGGACACAGGAACCACCTGAGGGACAGCAGGGGGGGCAGATGTCACATCAGCCCCTACAGTTATTTTAGAACTCCACTTACATTCAGACACATGAACAAACGCGCTGACATATCTGACTATCGTCCTGCAGTTCCCCTTTCTGCCACAACCCCCTGGGGGCAGCACTGCTGTGTTCACACAGCTCTGAACCCCCTGTTGTTCTGTTAGCGTCTGAGCGTCAGGCTCAGGTGTTTCAATGTGAAGATAAAACACTGGAGGACAGTTCCTGGAAGTGTTTCCTCCTTCGTTTCTGTAAGAATTAAATTATCAGGATTAAGTTTACAGTAAACTAATCTGGATTAAAACAAACACGTGATTAACGAGTGATGCTTAACGATAGATACTGGAACTAAATGTACGTATTTTAATATGATTACATGTTTTTAACCTGAGTTATTGTCCACTAACATGACATTATGGGCTTTTAACACTTTTCTAGTGATTTTCGGTGTCTTTTTTTTTAAAAGTGTTGTATAGTCAAGAACAACTGAACGACCTGAACCTGTACTTTATTTATTCTGTGTTTTAATGTCCTGTAATAGTTTCTCGTCAGTCTGAGGGAATAGTACTTTAGTATTTAGAGTAGTAATAACATTACTTTAGTATTTAGAGTAGTAATGACATCGCTGTAGTATTTACAGTAGTACTGACATTACTTTAGTATTTACAGTAGTACTGACATTACTTTAGTATTTACAGTAGTAATGACATTACTGTAGTATTTACAGTAGTACTGACATTACTGTAGTATTTACAGTAGTACTGACATTACTTTAGTATTTACAGTAGTAATGACATTACTGTAGTATTTACAGTAGTACTGACATTACTTTAGTATTTACAGTAGTAATGACATTACTGTAGTATTTACAGTAGTAATGACAGTACTTTAGTGTTTAGAGTAGTAATGACATTACTGTAGTATTTACAGTAGTAATGACAGTACTTTAGTGTTTAGAGTAGTAATGACATTTAAATAACCTCAAACGGAGTTTATAGACTGACATTTCAGCTCAGCTTACAAACAACCTCTCAGAACCAGCTGTGTTTGTATGTTGAGGACCACCTGTATTATCTTATTGAATCATAACTGAGTTCAGTTGCTTTTCATGAATCCAGGTCGTCCGGATCTTTAGTTGTATGGGACTAACGTGTATCTTGTACAGTAGTGACCTGCAGGTCAGGGACAGGTTTCCCCACTGATACCCAGGAACATCTTTTCTAAAGCATGAGGCGGTTTTCCTGCCGCGGCTCCGACACCCACCCTCACAGCCAGGACCAGCGTCTGGTTGACACCAAAGGGCTCCTGGGACGTGACGAGCAGAGAGGAGACACCCGTCAGGGAGCCTGAGGACAGGACGCCCTTATCGTCCACTTGAGCGGTGACGAGCTGGTCGGGGCAGTCCAGGACCCGGTAGGACAGCCCCCCGACACCGTCCCTGTTGGGAACAGACAGTCAGCTCTGGGATGGCCCCTTAAAGCAGTGCTGCAATGAAAGCTGGACAAATCCAAGGGATTATTTCCTAAACGTTCTTAATTTACCGGTTAGTCTGGAGCTTGAGGGCGGAGTTTGGAGCCATCAGGATCTCCTCTGCCTTCACCTCAGGGTTCAGCATGTGCAGCTTGTCATAGACCTGGATCAGAGACTGTAATTAGTGCTTTAATTAGTGCTTTAATCATTTACCACGAGTCACATGCTGTAGTTTAACGCTGTCAGAAGCTGGAAGCCTTCAGCTCTGACTAATCTGCAGTCGTATCGCTCCAGAGTAACTCCAGAACTCCAACCCGAGTTCTGATCCAGACGAAAGGAACCAACCAGGACGTAACATAATCTGTGTACAGCTTTATTCATACTGGGGCCCAGTACAGAGCGCTGTCCTGTTACAGATACTACACCTGGATCTGGATCTCATCTGTGAGCTCCTGCTGACCCCCCAGCAGCTGCTTCACGCTGGGGTCCGTGACGCGGAGCACCACCTTCAGGCCCGTCCTCCCTCTGGTCCTTCCTGTCACCCTCATGCCAAAGTTGTGCTCCGACTGGAGCTCCACGCCAGCCTGGGGGGGTAGAAATAGAAGCAGTAGATCAAATGAAAAGTTAACACCAAAGGTGGGGGCCAGAGGCTGATGGGAAACAGGGAAGGTCCTCATCACAATCATAACAGAACGGTAGAAAACTTCACCTCGGCGTGTCTTGGCTCCACATCCACGATGTCCCTCTTGTTGGTGGACCAGTGGAAGGTGAGGGGGGGCGAGGCGCTGCCAAAGGAGAAGGGTGTCTGGCTGCTGGTGAGGCCCATGACGTACACGGGCATCTGTGGAGGAGAGGGTGAATGGAGCCGCTCCACCTTCATCTGTTTATGTCCAGTGATGATGACAATCACACCTGTGCTCCCGTCTTCACCCGTGTGGCGGGGGCTCTGATACGAACCCCCACTAGCTGCACCACCTCCACTTCTACCTGGTCCTGAGGAAGAGAAGGAACAGTTTCACTGTGAAATCAGAGCAAGACACGCGTGAATCCACAACCCCCCCGACGCGGCGTCACCTGAGACACGACCAGCAGCTTCCCCGTCTCAGCGTCCACCGCCTGGACCACACCCGTCACCGTCACGTTACCGGGGGCCACGCCCCGGACGTGCCCCATGCCGTTCACAGAGGCAATTTTCTCGTTGGCGATGGAGAACTGGATGTTGGACTGAGGCTGAGGCCCCCCCTCAGAGGTGATCTGGAGACGACACCAAAGGAGATTAAAGAAAGAAAAATGGATCGAAGCGATCTGTCATCATTCACTGGAAGCTATTATCTGTTACATGTTCAATTACTCCAGATAATAACACGGCAGTCAGAGCGCTGAACACGTGTCACTGAGTTTATTAAGAAACCATCAGCAGGATTATGGGATGGATGGTGAACGGATTCTGAGCAGAGCGTGAGCCCACTGGACGTTAGCTCCAGATGAATTAAGCGTTCAGGAGCCTCCAGGCAGGAATTCTAGAAGATAAAGGAGGAACAGACGAACCCCCCTGCAGACAAACGGGGGTCGTTTCCTTCTCACACACACCTGCATCATCGCTCCTATTAACAGGGTCATTCTCCTCGGGATGAGTTTGAACGGTGGAAAGACCTAGAAAATAAAACGGTTGAATGATGAAATGCGTGATGCCTCATTCTACTGACGCTGATGGACCCAGACTCCACCTCTATCTGTTGGGGTGCAGATGTGATCTTTTTCCCAGCTTTATCCACCACGAAGGCGGACAGACTGGTCTGACCGATGGAGACCCCTCTCACCAGGAACACGGCTGTGTCGTCTTCTATCGACTCTGATAGTTGTCTGCAAAAAACACGTCCAGACATTAAATCAGTGTGTAAAAGTTCTAACTCAACTCAAACAGCTCTTTCCTCACCTGAGAGAAACCACAGCAGACGCTGCCTTCAGTTTAAGGTTCATGAAATTGAAATTGCTGACAAGGAAGGGCTTCTTATTGGAATCCAGGACCCTGACGTAAGCTCTCACAGATTTTCCGATCTCCACCTGCAGTGGAGACGACCGACATCAGAGAAACGCCTTCTGGCTCCGACAGCTGAAAGTCTGAAATGAACACTCACCTTGTCGACGACTCGTACGTAAACCTCCAAGATGTCGGAGACGTGAACCGAGGCCGTGGCCGGCGCTTGAAATGCCAGACAAAGATCATGAACGATCACCTTCACCTCCCCCAGGTGAACAGGAGACACCTGGACACACAGAAACCACAGGATGTTTTCTCTCTTCTCTCCAGTCAATCTGGCTTTTCTTGACGCAGCGTGTTGAACCACAGCAGACGTTCTTACCTGAACCGTTCTTTGGGCCTCCTGGAAGGTCACGTCCACGACCCCACCAGCGCTGGCGTTCACAAAGAAATAACCCGAACCTTCCTGCAGAGCTAAGTTCGCCTGCAGTGAGAACACATTCTGACGCTCATCATCACGTTCATTCATCCTCCTGAACACCAGACCATCGTCTCGTCTTCAGCTGCTGGTCCAGCAGTCGTTCTGGGCTGAAGGAAGCCAAACTGCAGGCCGGACACCTGTGGTCTCCAAGGGGGGCTCTGACAACAGTCCCTCTCTAAAATCCTCTTACACAGGTCACTAGCTGTTATTTAACCCCGACACCTGCCAAGAATTACTCCTATATCAGACAGGATTGGGGGGGGGGGCATATATAAGCTTCCACTGAGTCCCCAGAAAAGTTTACATTTGGAGTCCTTCACTTCTGCTGGAATCAATTTCTATTTCCCTTTTTTCAACATATAAAATACGGTTTATGATGAAAGATCAAACACATTTTAAGTCCTGAAATAAGTTTGTCAGGTTCCTGCTGTGGGATTTGAACCCCATGTGTCTCCTACCTGCACATCTGGGTGGTTGTATACGGTCACAGCATCAGGGGAGATCTTCACGTCTTCCACCAACAGCAGATCCAGAGTGGCTGAGACAGGGGTCAAGGGGTCGTACTGCCCAGACGACGATGGAACGCAGATCATTAGTGATATGATCACAAGTGCAATTATAACAGAAATTAAAAGTGAACTTGGTTCTAGGAAGAAAAATAAGAATGAAACTGAAATAAAGGAAATTTAATTACATGTAGAAGTTAATTATACCAAGCATGATGGAAAAGGCTAATGACACACAATTCTATTGCAGCTGGACCGTCATTGGTCTATAATGAAAGTTAGAATAACTGCTTCTCCGTTATCAGAGCGTCCTGAGCTCCGTGTGGTGGGGGGCGTTCGCTTACCGGACTGGGAACTCTGGCTGCTTCTAGATGTGACACCTGGTATCCCAGAGCCGTCGCCGTGACAGCAGCGACGCCGGTCTGATGATGGACGAGAACAGTCCGCCGTCCTGTAATGAAACACTGATTAAATGAAGACCAGCGACGCAGTCGATCATCTCTAATCTATAAAAACAGAAAAAGTACTAAAAAAAAAAGGATTCCACCGGTAGGTGAAGGGATCATTTAGAATTACATCCAGCAAGAGCTCTCACGCCTACTTTTAAACTCATTACTTTAAAAAATGCATCGAGAAAAGAATCATGTGAGGCGGACATCCCAGCTTCAAAAAAATGGAACCAAATCTATTAGAAGTTGAGGTCAAATCTGCTTCACCATGAAGTTTCATCTGTTTGTTGGCGTCCTTGAGCTGCAGCAGCTCCATGGGTTTAGACGCTTCGACGCTGGCGATCGACACCTTGGACGACTTCCACAGCATGTTGAGGGAACTGAAGTTGTCAAACTTCCTGCCTTGTTGGTCGAATGCAGCCAACTCCAGAACGGGATGGCGGTAATTTGAAACAGGCACCTGGGAGG
Organism: Antennarius striatus; assembly: GCF_040054535.1. NCBI lineage: Eukaryota > Metazoa > Chordata > Actinopteri > Lophiiformes > Antennariidae > Antennarius > Antennarius striatus. The sequence goes on along the minus strand of NC_090777.1, from coordinate 30,037,811 downwards.
AGATACTCTTGATCAATCAGACGCTAAAGATAGGATTGAAACACTTTAAACAGCGATGTGTTCTTTCCTACACCAGTTCACACTGTGGTTTATATGGTACGTGTTCCATTTATGAACAAATCAATCGATCCCCTCAGAGCACAACGGGACATGAAGAAACACCAAAGTGACGTATTTCCAGGGTCTTGTGTGACCGGAGGCAACGGATGAGAGAAACAAATCAATCCTGGTGAATAAAAGTGCCTCCAGGCCCCCGTACGTACCACCTGTTTGTTCTGCTGCAGCAGTGGGCAGCTCAGGTCCAGCTGGGGGCTGCTGTACACTGGGGCCAGGGTGAGGCGAGATGGGGGGGCGCACACAAACCTGACCACGGCCATCTCCACAGCAGGATAAGGATTGGTGACACTGGCCTCGTTCCCCACCATCACCTCCAGCACCTGGAGCGGAGCAGAGACACCAATGCATGTTGGTACAGGGAATAAATACCAATTTGGGGAGTAAACCAGTGAAATAAAGCCCACCTGCTCCCCCAGGACCCTGCAGGCAGCTCTGACCCAGTGCTGGTTGTAGTTGTGAGATAAGGGACTGGTCAGAGTCAGGCTCACGCTGTCCTGGTCCTCAGCCCGCAGGTGACAGAAGAACTTTGATGGCTCTAGAACCCACGGCCGCGGGCCGCCTTCAAACAGCATGTCTTTAGATGACCCCAGAGTCACCACGGCAACGGATACGGGGTCCACTGCCTGCCAAAAAACATCATTTCATCAGCCGTGGCGAAGAAGTTAAAGCAGGAGAGCGAGGATGAAATGCGTCAAAAATGTCAAAATACGCAGATGTTAATAATAAACACATAAATATGAGTTGTTGGATAATTCTGTGTGAGTACAGAATTCATCACAGAGATGTTGGTGACACTAGAATGTGGGTGTTTAAAATGACGAGTTCAGCGTGTGGGTTCTAAGAGGAACAGGATGTGTGCGACAGCAGCTCACAGGAAGAGGAAGGAAACTATTGGTTCAACATTAAAAAATCAAAAGAAACTTAAGCGTCAAAAGTGTTGGTGAGCAGCACGTCACTGGACTGATAGCACAGCTGCTCTGAGTGAAGAACTGTTGGTGGATGAATTCATTCTCATTCCGGTGCACAAGAGAGCACAAGCATGGAAACAATAAATCACTGGAGAAAGTGCATCATGCATAATTAAAACACACAGAGCACAGAACAAACTGAGAGCATGTTCACTCACAACGATCAGCTCACTTCCACTCAGAGCGAGAGGAAATGGTGTGTGTGTGTGTGTGTGTGTGTGTGTGTGTGTGTGTGTGTGTGTGTGTGTCCTGATTAGACATCAACCAAAAGGTGTTTCAAGGTGAAGGTAAAGTTTAAGGTTATCAAACTCTTCCAGCTCCCTCCAGTTTGAAGCCTTTCCAACTCCAGTGGAATGACTTCAAATATCTGACATTTTGAGCTTTAATGAATCTTTTTTGTAAATTCTTTGTCTTTTCTCAGGTCTCCCGTCACAATTAAACACTTAGATTATTGATTAGGCACGAAGACTTTGGACTCACTCTGAGAGGGAGATACGCAGCGATGGTGATCTTGGCGCTGAGGTGGACGTTTCCGTGGGCGTAGCTGACGGTCAGCATGGTGTAGCCGGAGGCGAGGGCTTTGGCCCGCAGCCCGCTGCAGTGGTCCAGGCCCGGGTCCAGTCTCTCTGCATCAGGACCGGAGGATGACAGGAAGCCAATCGGGAAAAGAGAACGACAACATGCTGCACAAAGCACAACTGTTCACACACGTGACCTCATTCGTTCCCCTTTGGGGGTCCAGAGAGCTCTGACCATCAGCTCCACAGGCCTGGATTACTCATAGAGATCGACCCACAGAACTTCAGGATGATGAACCTCAAAAAACTGTCATTGGTCTTGTTGGTGTGACCTCACTGTTCATCGTGCCGAGACGTCACCAGTACGTCAGGGTGAAGTTACTGAGCGACTGGTGAAAACAGATTTGTGTCTCGTGAAAAAGCCGAGTTGCATTCTTCATTTCAGTAACGCTTCCTCCCATCATGAGGAGCTGCAGCTCAAAGTGTGAACTGATGACCAGATTGCTTCACTAATGGTTCACGACAAACTGGAGCCTTAAATACTGCTGTAATCATTTGGTGTTTAACAGTTATTACAGAGCAAATCAGGAAACAAACAGCTTTCATTCTAGACGTGAACACAGTGAGTATCGCCTGAAACAAACCTACACGCTTTAGTCTGACTGGTCCAACTCACACTGACTCACACCTGTTTGTGTGACCTGACCTGACCCTCCTTCATTGATCACATGAGTCCAGGCTCAGGATGGACTCACTGTCTAGCAGCTGGAAGATTCCCTGGTTCTCCTGTTCCACATGCAGGTCAAAGTGGGAGCAGTCGCTGAGCTCGGCCCGCTCGTCCTCCAGCAGCCCCAAGATCCTGAGGGGCAGATCCAGAACCTGCCCCACTCTGGCCTCCACAGGGCAAGGGGCAAAATCCATGGCCACTGGCTCCACAACATACACCTGAGGGGAAACAGGAGGGGCTGAGGTCTCATCAGAAAACCTGCGTGTTCTGTGTTAACAAACGTTTGTACAGATATTTATTTCACCTTCATTTGGCCAAAGTGTAACGGGTTCCGTAGATCGTGAGCATAAATCGTGCTGACGCCAACATCACTGACTGTTGTCATCACTCCTTTCACGGTCACCGTGGCGACAGCCGTGTTGGAGGAAGACCAGCTGAAGTTCCCACTGCCTCCAGTCGCCTGTGAGGGGCAGCAGAGAAGAGGACCGATCACATCATCCTGACACCCGTCAGAGCGGCGTGGGGGTATCTGCTGCGTACCCTGACCCCGTGACAGCTCTACAAGCCCTGCATCATTCTGAAAGAGATCCTTTACCTTTATTGTGTACTGATAAGCGCCGGCCTTGGGTTGCCATGGAAACGTCAGGATGCTGGGACTGAGAACGATGGGGTTGTAGATTTCTACATCTTGTTCATTATGGATTTGGTTGTCAAGCGCGTGGACAGTTCCTTTCTGAGGAGACAGACCACAGGAAGTGATGGAGGAGGAGCAGCACCAGACCAAAGCCGTCACGTTCCTGCTGCCGCCGTGTTTTACAGGTCACAGGTGTGATTAAACTCACTTCATCCACAACAGCACTGAGGGTGGCATCAATCAGAGTCAGGCCGTCCTGGAGCGCCTTGACGCGATGGTACGATCCGTTCAGAGAAGACTCCTTCAGCTCAAAGTACTCGGCAGGAAAACCCGTGTTAATGTGGACATTCTGAGAAATCGAAATAAATAAAGAACTGACATTCAAACAAGTGTATTTGTGTGACTCAAAGGCAGATCTGTTTCAAACCACTAGACTGGGGTTACGGTTTTAATGCCGTGTCAAGATTGTGATATGTTCATGCTTCACTGGGAACCATTTTCTCATCACTGCTCTGAAACGTTGGCTGATAAAACTCGTAGCATCGCACAGGAATGCTCTGTGTCCTCTAATGTCTTTCAGATGTGTCTTCAAGCTGCGTCTTATTAAAGATAATCAAACTTTCTTTTTTTTTTAGTTTTCCATTATGTCCTATTTTATTCATGGGGAAGCAGGCCATCGCTAATAAAAACCAAGCATGTAAAATCGAGCAAATAAAAAGAATATTTAAGAAGAAAAAAAAGCACAAGAATGCTCTTTACTAATGATAAACATTTTAGAAAAGACATCTGACTTTCACGATTCTTGTCACGTTCTCAGGAGACACAGGGTCAACTCAACTAAACCGTGGTTGAAAATCCAAAGTGATTTCGCCGTACTCGCTTACATCTGAGATGTGAATTTTGTGGCCGGATTTATCGAAGACTTCGATGAAGATGTCGTAGACGCGGCCCGTTTCCAGAACCCAGCTTTCCCCCGGATGAACTTTAAAACCTGAACATGAAGAAAAGAGGCGCTGCTTATCTTTTAAATGACACGACCATGAAACACTTCTCACTTTGTTTTTCTCTGAGTGACAAACCTAAGTATCCCGGTTCGATCACATACAGGGTGCTGTTGGGGAGGCGAGACACCCCCTGCATTCGGAGGCCTGGTGGAAGTTACTAAGAAAAATTAATCCAGTCATTTGGTTTTGGACGTACAATACTAGTGATTGAATGGGGACCGGCTCACACATTCTACACATGAAGACACTGAGCCTCAGTGACATCACACCCTCTTCACCCGCTCCTCTGTGGTGAGGAACAATCTGCCGTGAGGATACTCTTGTGATCCAGAACCACGTTGATGTGTCCCAGTTGAATAGCAGTGACAGTGGAGGTACTCTGATCCAGACTGGCTACAGAAACGTCTGCGTCCCCACGGGGGCCGACCACGCTGTTCTGGAGGTGCAGCTCATACTGATCACATGGCATCTGGAGCTCTGGACAAACGCAACAGCAGCACAGAAGTGCTTAAAAAACAGAATTTCTGCACTACACATTATTGACATCTTTTAAATGTTACTAAAAATTAAACAACTTTCACTTCAGTCAGACCTGTTATTGTGCCTTGTCTGATCTTCAGGACTTTGTACCGGATGGAAGTTCCTGCCAGCAGGTAAACGTCGTGAGCAGGGCTCAGCATGATGTTCTCCAGAATCAGCAGCCTCACCTCTGCTGCGCCCACATCCTGCAGCAGACACGTTACAGATGAGACGCCTCATTACTGAGGCTGCAATGCTCTGGAACACACCAGCAGTCAGCAGCACCATGTCACTGCTACCGACGCTGCACCATCGTTACCATGACGCACCATACCGTTGTTTCGTGATATATGTATTATGAGGAGGACAATGTTCAACTAGAAGTTATTTTACTGATCATCTTCTTCTTTGGGTGTGAACATCTTATCTTACCTGTTCTACTTGACCTTCCTTTATTAAAAATAGACTGAGAAAGTTTGAGGCTATTAATGCCTCAAAGATTAATGACTGAAGTGGAAACAGCTAAAAACTGATGTGTCCACCTTACCTTATACAGTGGCTCTTGGATCTGTGCCTTCAGCTTGGCGTGTCCTGTCTTCAGTCCTGACACCAAAATAATATCTCCCTGTTTCCCGATGCGTTCCATCTCATATATGTACGCCGGGGGGGTGTACGTAGACTCAGAAAACTTAAGTACCCTTAGGGTGAGAGCAGAGAACCGTATTAGAACCCTACTTACTACATCCCCTTACATATGACCGTAAATATTATTTATTTTCAAATGGAGACACAGTCAGGGTATTAAAATAGAAACATCACACCATTTTGGCAACAGAAAAGGATGGCTTATCAAATCAGTGCAGGTTTACTTTTTGTCTCCTTTTCATTTGCATTAAAAAAAGAACGACTAGCCAGTGGAGTTTTAGTATCAGCTTAGGGAAACCCACCGTAATGAATTGTAAGAGTCAGAGAATCCATTCACATCTACATCTTTCACTAAGGTCCAGTCGAACACCAGGCCAGAGAGGGTGCTGAAGGTGTTTCCTGCAGAAAGACAATGTCTAAATCATTAATAAAGTGTCACTAAAGTTGCACGTGTTGTGTAAAGCATAACTTTACAAATCATTGTGGAAGTCAAATTAGGAATTTCCTTACAGAGGACGTGTAAACCTTTAGCAACCAGGCTGAGGAATGTAAAACACTGTTAAACTAAAGCAGACAAAAAGTAAACCCCAGACCCAGAGTCATCATCAAAAAGAACCAGGCTGTAGCTACAGCTCATTAAACGGAGCGTCCGCCCTAAATGGAACCAGTCAGACAGAACAAACAGACACTTCACAGCAGCAGCCTGAGGGGATGAAACCAGCTCAGTATTAACGTCTGACAATGTGACGCATTACAAATAAAGGAGTGGAATATTATGAGAAGTTATTGAGTGACTGAAACATTACTAATGTCACAGGTATCAAAAATAATTATGATTTGATTTTGATTTTTAAAATAATTTATTCATAGAGGCCAAATTACACGATCATCACATTGACACAAAATCCAAAAGAGATTCACGCAAAAAAAATTCAAATCTCAAAAACAATGGTGGGATTTAACATTACTGAGTGTTCCCTGAACAGAGAAAACATCTAACTTTTTAACAGGTTTCAAAAAAGCAGACAAAATTCAAAAACCAATACAGTAATCGTTCTCCACAATCATGCTTTTCACTTTTGTCGTTAGTTTCTTTAATCTAAAACCTCTTTGCTCGTAAAAACTGGTTGGTCACTTCCTTCTGGGTTTTAATTATGACCTTTACTGTATATTGTCTAAAACCATTTTAAGTCACCTTCAGAGTCCAGTGCATGAATTCTGAGTTCCAGTGGTGAGTCCTCCAGGTGCAGCTCTCTGGTGGTCGACACGATCTGGATCTCACTGATGATGTCCACAATAGCATCACAGCGCAGCACCTGTCCTGTGACTGCAGACGGACAACCAAGTACATGTTAACACACAATATAGTCATACCTGAGATACGAGTTTAATCTATTCCTGACTGAGCTCATAAGTCAAACAACATTTATCACTGATGTCGTATCCATCCGCCAACACGCGGTAAAGAACGAGATCCGGTCTCACTGATGTCATATCCATCCGCCAACACGTGGTAAAGAACGACATCCGGTCTCACTGATGTTGTATCCATCCGCCAACACGTGGTAAAGAACGACATCCGGTCTCACTGATGTTGTATCCATCCACCATCACGTGGGAAAGAACGAGATGCGGTCTCACTGATGTCGTATCCATCCACCATCACGTGGGAAAGAACGAGATGCGGTCTCACTGATGTCGTATCCACCCGCCAACACACGGTCGTATCCATCCACCAACACGCGGTAAAGAACGAGATCCTGTCTCACTGATGTCGTATCCATCCACCAACCCGCGGTAAAGAACTAGATCAGGTCTCACTGATGTCGTATCCATCCGCCAACACGCGGTAAAGAACGAGATGCAGTCTCACTGATGTCGTATCCATCCGCCAACACGTGGTAAAGAACGACATCCGGTCTCACTGATGTTGTATCCATCCACCATCACGTGGGAAAGAACGAGATGCGGTCTCACTGATGTCGTATCCATCCACCATCACGTGGGAAAGAACGAGATGCGGTCTCACTGATGTCGTATCCACCCGCCAACACACGGTCGTATCCATCCACCAACACGCGGTAAAGAACGAGATCCGGTCTCACTGATGTCGTATCCATCCACCAACACGCGGTAAAGAACTAGATCCGGTCTCACTGATGTCGTATCCATCCGCCAACACGCGGTAAAGAACGAGATGCAGTCTCACTGATGTCGTATCCATCCGCCAACACGCGGTAAAGAACGAGATGCGGTCTCAGTGATGTCGTATCCATCCGCCAACATGCGGTAAAGAACGAGATGCGGTCTCAGTGATGTCGTATCCATCCGCCAACACGCGGTAAAGAATGAGATCCGGTCTCACTGATGTATCCATCCGCCAACACGCGGTAAAGAACGAGATCCGGTCTCACTGATGTTGTATCCATCCGGCAACACGCAGTAAAGAACGAGATCCGGTCTCACTGATGTTGTATCCATCCGCCAACACGCGGTAAAGAACGAGATCCGGTCTCACTGATGTTGTATCCATCCACCAAAACGTGGTAAAGAACGAGATGCGGTCTCACTGATGTTGTATCCATCCACCAAAACGCGGTAAAGAACGAGATGCGGTCTCACTGATGTTGTATCCATCCACCAAAACGCGGTAAAGAACGAGATGCGGTCTCACTGATGTTGTATCCATCCACCAAAACGCGGTAAAGAACGAGATGCGGTCTCACTGATGTTGTATCCAACCACGTTGACCAAACAAAAGAAAAGCAGAAAATAAATAGCTTTCTAGGTCATTTAGAAAGCATTACACTCCACCTTCTTGCTGAAACACAGACCATCACACACTCCAGAGGTCTGGACATTTTTCTACTTTGTGTAGGACGTTGTCTGTGAGATGGATTGTTTCAGGTTTTGCAGCTGAAGCTGGAGCCCGTTAGGCCACATTCAGTCACAGCGATCGGAGTCTTACAATGCTTCATTTTTTGAGTTGTGTGACTCGGCTTTATTTCTATTTATTAAGAAACGAGTCAGACGACTGCATCAACCACTGTGCCTGATTTTCTTGATCACAAAGCAAATCTTCAAACACTAGAGGCCTTATCATTTAATGGGAATATTTAAGAAATGTTGGCACAGTGGTTGTTTGTGCATGCGTGTACTTTGACATGTGTGTAAATAAATAGCACCAGAATGTCAGGTATTTACCGACATCTTCAGCCAGAATGATGCTCGTCAGCCTGGAGGGCTGCGTGGAGAGAGCCTGCAGGACGGCTCTACGAGAGCAACCTCTGCCGCTCTCTTCTTCTATGGGCTGAATGCTCGCTACCTCCGGTCTGGTGGACGTCCTGAAAAATAGTACCAGAAAAAAACAGGTTGTGAACAAGCGCAGTAACCCGATGGTGCATTTATATCTAGAGATCTCACATTTTCCACAGACACTCCAATTTTGCCACATCACGGGAAAGTGTAACCACTTAAATCAGGGGAGTCAAACTCATTTTCACCGAGGGCCACATCAGCATAATGCCTGTCCCCAAAGGGCCAGATGTAACTAATAAATGTAACTAAATGTAAAGTAAATGTAACTACTGCTGAATGTTAAATAACTCTGAATTTATTTCTTATTCTAGTTCCAAACATTACATAAACATTGGGGCGGCAGTGGCTCAGCGGTAGAGCAAAACGTCTTGAAGACAGGATCCCCCAGCCATTGGGGGTTCGAATCCCGATCCCGCCAGAAGAACCATCGGAGTGTCAGTCGACGGTGGGAGGCGTCAGCTCCCACCGTCACTGCCGAGGCGCCCTTGAGCAAGGTGCCGTGCCCCCTACAAGATGCTCATTGGGGCGCGACCCTCGTGCGCGACCCGTCACTCTGCCTCCTTGTACCTCTGTATGTCCTCTCTATACTAACGTCATGCCTACAGGCCCCTAGTGTGTGCTGTGTTCTGGGGCCTGTAACCGCCGTGTGTGTAATTAACACATACAGTATATGTACATGTGAAGTGTGATGTGTAAAAAGAATTTCCCCAAGAGGGACAATTAAAAGTAATGGTTATTATTACAGTTAGACAGAAAAAACATGTTTGTTTGTTTCTCTGTTCTAACATAAATCCTTTTCATTTGTCAGGTTATTAAACCCACAGAACTCCATCAATCAAGGATCAAACTATCAATCAATAAAGAAAAATAACATCAGAAACAAGTTAGGACATTAACTTTAAAATGGGCTAAACTACTGCATTGTGGGAAATGTAGTTTTTTTTAAAAAAGCCTCTTTGACCTTTTTTTCAAAACTTTGACCTTTTATGCTCTGGAGGGCCACATAAAGTGAAGTGGAGGGCCACATTTGGCCCCCGGGCCTTGAGTTTGACACATGTTACTTAAATAATTCATTGACCTTCGAATTTTATAAAGATAACATCCCAAGATTATTATCTGAGGTTGTTGCTTAAAATATCCCGATCTATCCAGAAGCTTCTGATTAGATGTAGAGCTAAACTTGATAACTAGTGTGTTCGTGTCCCACACGCTGCCGTGAACACACTAGTGAACACCTGACTACTCAGTGTTTTCGTGGCTCACCATCGGTAGCAGCCCTCAGTGGTTTCCAGCGTGAAGTTGATCTTGGTGCTTCTAGCGAGCGGCAGCAGGACTTTGGGGATGTTTAACTTGGATGAACCGTGAACGTCAACTACCCATAAGAAGCACAGCAGGACCGGAAGCTTCCAGGCGCACATGTCGGTTTGCTGGCAGGGAGACAAAAGGCGAATGAATGAAGTTTACGTTCGTGGACCGCGGCCCTGACCGCGCTGATGGCCGTGGTAGAGCAGTGAGTCCCGGCTGGAGCGGAGCGGCTCACGCCGGAGCGGCTCCCATCCTTTAAACGGTTCCGGTTCGGTGTGGCTACTTCAACATGTCAGCGACCGGCGGCCACATGAACACCGTCCGAGCGGCCAAAAACCCTCAACGCTCCGCTGCTTATCGTCCAGGTGCTCCCGAACTCCACCGAGAGTCGAGGTGACGTCTCCTCGGATTCTAACGCACCCAGTCTGCGCTCAGCGGCGGGGAACGACCGGGTCGCTACAGAAACCCGCCATTAACAGATGGACTTCCGGTCGGGGGTCGGAAACGTCACGCACGCGGGCAGACAGCGGAGATGACGAGGTTTCTTAAAGGGACAGAGTCACTGTGAGCTCAGGAGATGACGAGGTTTCTTAAAGGGACAGAGTCACTGTGAGCTCAGGAGATGACGAGGTTTCTTAAAGGGACAGAGTCACTGTGAGCGCAACACGCTGCCGCTGTGTAGGGGATGAATAACCATTCATAACGGTTCATAACGATCCATAACGTTTGTTTGTCTTGTTTTCTTAACGAATGGACGGATTTGCGTGAAACGGTCTCTATAGATGAAGTTTGTCCCAGAAGTAATTTAAATGAGAGTAACGATCCTGGTCAGGATGTGGATTCTGAGATGATGGTCTTGGTTGTTGAGAATTAAGTTCATGAATTCCAAGCTGGTGTTTAATTATTTTTTTTACCTTGTTATGTGTTCTCTCTCCCTCTCTCTCCCTCTCTCTCCCTCTCTCTCTCTCTCTCTCTCTCTCTCTCTCTCTCTCTCTCTCTCTCTCTCTCTCTCTCTCTCCTCCCTCCTCTCTCTCTCTCTCTCTCTCTCTCTCTCTCTCTCTCTCTCTCTCTCTCTCTCTCTCTCTCTCTCTCTCTCTCTCTCTCTCTCTACTTTGATAAATGTTAGAGAATTCAGATGTTTTCTTTTTGAGATGTGAATTCCTTTTTGCATGAATCTCTTTTGTTTTTCGTGTCACCCTGATTATCTTGTAATTTGGCCTTTATGAATAAACATGATTTTCAAAATCAAAAATCTCTATCTCTTCATATATGTTTCTATGATTCTTTATGTGAAACATTTGGTGCATATGTATTTCTTATTATTATTATATTATAATTACATATGCAATATATAATATAATTATATATTGGATATGTAATTCTTATTATTGGTTAAACTAATATGCGATAATGAAATATGTACAACACTGCATAAACAAAGCTGACCATGTAAGGTACTGAACAAAAAGCTACAAGGAAATTATCAAAAATGTAATTCTCTGAATGCTTAAAAGTTTCTTTTTCATATTTTATTTTAACTGTACAGTATTTACCTAAGCTAACTTGACAAAGTGCTTTAAAATAGATACTAACACAAAGTTAAGTACAGGCTGACAGGCTCCTAAATACATTTATTGGTGAAGTAATTGATCTGAACAACATAAAAAGGAGAGTGAACTGTATTCTAGTTGTTTTATCTTCCACATGCAGTCAGAACTTGAGCGTCATGGGTCTCATGCAGTGCTCGACTTTCTGCCCCTAGGTGTCACTGACATCTACCTGCATGTCTTCCCACTGGCTTTGGACCTCAGCAGGGAGGAGGGGAAAGTTCATTATATAACATGAGGCTTAACAGTGGAAATGTCACCTGTGCCCTTCAGCAAAAACAAGACAACATGCAAGCAAATAAATAATAGGAAAGAAAGCTGACAGGACAGATGACTGAACTCAGGTACCTTTCTAGATGTTTGGAAGTCTCATGGAGTGACACAAACATCTAAAATCTGATTTTCCATTTGTTCTTTTTTGGTATGAGATCATTTTCTGGCACCACAAATGGCCCAGAGATAATAATGTGAATTAACAGAATGTTAGTTACACATACGCCATTCCGTTGGCTGCATGATTTCTGATTCATCATCGTAGCAGCTTTGAACTTATTACAGCAATCCTCCTCCTGGCTTCTCCCTCTGGTTTTCTTGACACAGACAGAACCTTGCTTGATGAGCAGATATGCTTTGATACTTGGTGTTTCAGTTAAAGCTGTGTTGTGCCAAAGGTGACATAGTGTTAGAGCGCCGTACCACTGAAGCCCTCCACCGACCGGTGATGCCTTCCAGTGGTTTAAATGACAGCTCCATCATTGCATCTGCAGCATTGCACACGTATAATATTCTAGATATTAACATTACAAATGTGAGCTGACAAGAACTGAGCCTGGACCAACCTTGTTTGAATACAAGTCATTTTGGATTGAAAAATGACTTGTCTCTGATCAGAACAATGCTGGAAGCAGAGAAGGAAACCTGAGAAAACTATACAAACTGTGTTTATTTTGACAAATCTGCTCTCTGTGGGCTTCGGTCCTGGATTTAGATTAATCTTTGTACCCCATCCCTTCATGGTGAACTCACTGTTAGTGCTAGGAATTAGTGATTCAGTGTGGAGAGTGGCGTGAGAGCAGTGAAAACATTGCATGAATGTCACAGCGAGCGTCTGAGATATTTCATAGGGAGGGTCTCGTCTAGACGACATTCAAAGACGAGAACACGCGTGACGTGGAGCCGTTTCAGGCTCGTTTCTCACTCCAAATCTGCAGGAGTTTTAACTCAATCAGCAGCAACTCAAACGTACGTTATGTGACAGTGTGTTTGTGTTTTCAGTGGCTTCAACGGTCACAGCCTTTAGGAATTACTGAATAAACTGAAGAAGAACAAACATCCTTCCAGATTTCAGTGTCTTTTATATGACGGCCACCCACATCACACATTGGCAATATAGTCCACATAAAACATTCATCTGTGGAAAAACAGTCCCAGCTGTTGTGCTGGTTGTGGTCGTCTGGACGCACCAGCGGTCACATCCTCTCTGGGCCACTTTGGGAACTTTTCTTACTCAAAATGCTTGACTTGGTCCAAACAAGTGGTGCAAAGGGCCGCAGCGCCCGCTTTAATGCCCCCCAATGGCCGTGTTCTCCACCGGGGGCTCGCATTCACCACCACTATAAAAGGCTTTGGAGGGATCAGCTTCAAATAGTTTGGGGGGGTAAACAGCTCAGAGGCCCCCAGGTGTGGGGCACAGTTAAAATGGCCGGAGGTAAGCATAATGAAGCATAAATCAGGCTCTGGCCCCGGGGGGGGGGTCTCCTGTGTGTTCCAGGCATGTAAAGAGAACCAGGAGGAGGTGGGACGCTGTTCAGACGTGTGATTAGATTACTGACGTCTGGGGGCTCTGGACTTTTTGATCCTGGGAGGAAACTTCTTCCCACACGTTTGGGGGAGTAGAGCATCTTCTCATCTCTGGGGGGGCTGAAACGAAGCCATTATTAGTTTTCATGTCAAAGCCCCTCACACAGACTAATGGCTGGTTTGTATCGCTCTGCTCGATGCGTGTGGAGCCGAGGGCTCTGTGTGCAGCTCCATGTAACAATGACCACAGACGTGTTGTCACGTCACCAACACGCTGGGATGGATCCGTCTGTCACGGATGTTCACCACTCATTACTCAAAGACATTTTCTGAATTGCTCATTTAAAATTGTATAGAATGAGTATTTAATTGTTGATAACAGACGACACGCTCCACGTCCAACCACACCACACACTCAGGGCAGAAGTGACACAGAAGTGAACACGCCACTGTTCACTAGTTAACCCACAATCTGAAGGTGGGGTCCCACGGCAGACGTGACGTTTAACGACACCCTGGAAAGTTTTTACAAGACACAGGTGTTCACTTTCACTACGCTGCATCTGGATGTTAATTTCCTGTGGTACAGCCCCCCCACGGGGCCCCCGGCCTGATCTTAATTTAAAGAGTTCCTCTCTTCACGAGACATTAAAGCGCTGCAGCAGTGGGTGGGTATTAAATATATTGGTTATTAGTGACACTGATAATGAAAGAAATACCCAAATGGGCTTTTTTCTGTTTTTTGCACTACTCTTACAGAACACTCTCTTGTGTAAAGGATGGAAATTTAAGCCTTTGTGAAGTGACTGATAAATTAGGAGATAATGCTAATCTATATATTTATATATCTCTCTGAGCTCACATTACAGCAAACACTATTCTCTATCCACCTTCTTAACCTTTACAGAACAATCAGCCGCTGACATCATCACCATTATCACAATGACGTCACCACCACTGTTTTAATGAGAACACTTTCATTCTTTTGTGAACAGAATTAGAGAAGGGTTTCTTCTCTCTGCTCAGAGAACAAATAAACTCAGCGTATCCAAGTTCAAACTTTATTCAACTGTCCCAGTGAGAAATAGAGAAAGTGGCCATGAGGCACAGCATTATGGGGCAGGGGTGCAGGCAGTGGGCTGGGGCAGTGGGCTGGGGCAATTAGTCCCAGCATAAGTCACCATTCAAACATGCATGAATGAGAAATTACAACCGTGTGGGGTGCAATTACCTCCCCCAAATCAGTGTGTGTCAGATGACATTATCTCTGGCTGAGAGTCATTACTGAACTGTTTCAACGCCCCGAGGAGGAAGAAGAGGTCAACTACTGTGGGGGGAAGACAGCGATCGGCCCCCGACTGAGGACATCTCTGGAGACGCGGGGCCAAGCGCTCTAAACTCAGGGCACAAATGAAGCAATGGTGAAAAAGACACGAGGGGTGATTTACACATGAAGTAAGAGCCGATTGCTCTGCACCAGACATGGATGGTCGTTATGTCGTCATGTTATTAATGCTCATATTCACACACGCTGATACACACCTAGAGGCGTTCATCGCAGAGCGGCTGTTTTTTCCTCGTATTGTTTCACGTTATAAATGTTCTAAAATTGGATTATCTCTTAAGATTGAAAATTACACAAAAGGAAAAGATATAATTCAGTCTAGAGAGAAATTTAATACCATCTGGGGGGGTGTTCAGGGTTTAACTAGCGCAGCTGCATCTGTGAGGAGACTAATGATCCGGCTGCTGACTCATCTCTGTCATTGATTAGTCAGGGGACCCCTGAGACAAAGTGCTGGTGGCCCCTGTGGCCCCTGGGCCCGTCAGGGCCAGCTATTCATCCGCCGGGGCGTCTTCTGTCTACACTTATATTAATTATTTAAACAATGCAAAAAAGAGACGATTGAAAAGATGTTCCAAATAGGACTTTTCTAGAATCTGTTTTAAACTCTTGTCCATCGGGTGATTTCAGACTAACTTGGTTCTCTTTGCAGACATCACGTGACCTCTGAGGACCCTTGAATTAATTTGATTTTATCAATGTGACTTCTTGGCGCTTGAGGAGGAAACAACGGATAAGAAATTAATTTGGCACCAAAGCAGGAGCTGTGGAAAAGTTAACATACTGACTTTAATAGGCACTATAATGTGAAGGTAAATTATGAGCGAATATAAAACACAAACTGTGGCATTATTGTGAGTTTACATGAAGGAGATGCAGTTATTTTGTCGGTTTGATCGTTATCGTATGTTTTTGCCCGGTTCCGTCTATTTAAATCGACTGACGTCATCCGTTCCCCGGACTGGAGACAGTTGTAATGCACAAAGACTTGCAAATAATTGTATGGAAGTTTGTCCCGCCCCCCTTCGTGAAAAAAAAGGGAACGGAGGCGCTGCAGCCTCCGAAGTTGGAGTCAGGACATAAAGTTAACGCACAGTTTCACCTGGAGCTCCAGAGACGTGAGGTAGGAGACGGGATTTAACGGAGAAACGGAATGTGTGTTAAATGAGGAAGAAGAGCCGGTGCGTAAAACGGTTTGGGTCCCCACCTGACGGGAGAACCCAGCAGGACGCGTCAAGATCACTTCTGTCAACATTCTACACCAGGAAAGATTTTTATCCCAAAGGTAATTCATCAAACCTCATTCTTACCGGTTTCCGCAAACCAACGGAATTAAGTAACGATGAATTAAGTAACGATGAATTAAGTAACGATGAATTAAGTAACGATGAATTAAGTAACGATGAATTAAGTAACGATGAATTAAGTAACGATGAAGTGAAGTTTGATTAGCTGCCTCTCTCCACACACGGAGTTGGACACCCCACCAGAACCGTCCGTGTCCTCGCAGCGGGGGGTGGGCGATCGGAGCCGTTCTCAGGAATCTGTCGGAGCTCAGTTGCGCGTAAAGTGTTTTCACGTGCGTAATTGCGCGCGCACGCAGCTGTTACGAGCACAAAAAAGGGTAAAGGTCAGTGTTAGGGCCACAGACACACACAGGCTGTTTGAGTGCGTCGAAGGACATTCACTGGACTGATAGCTGAGCAAACACCCCGACAGAAAACCTCCTATCAGGGTCCGGAGCAGCACAGACGGATGGCTCCAAACCTCACGCCGTGATTCTCTTATCAGCCAGTGGCCTTTTTCCTGTGGTAAAACTCCCCTTTCACTCTATGAATAGACAAATGCTGAGCTTTGGTTTTGGAAGCACAACACACCCAAAGCAGCAGGCATTGTGCCCGTTACTGACTGTAAGGTCTGCTAAAATGATTGTGAACCCGCAGAACACAAAGACATCATTGATGGTGTAAATGGAGCTGCAGCCGCTTTGATTCGTCCTGATTTACAGATGTTATGAGCCACCAGGAGGTGGTCTGGTCTCTTGATTTGTTAGCGGGGTTGAGTTAAAAAAAAAGATTTTGATTCTTGGGAGGATGAATGTTGAGTTTAGATGAAAATTTAAGCTTAAATGGAACAAGGATTATTATTGCTGTCATCATCATAGGTGTTGTCACTTTCCTTTACATGGGCAGATCAGATGTGTTTAAACATATTCTATAGTTCCTCACAAGCTTGAGTTAATCTTGATGACACAATGTGGAGTCTGTGAGGGGTTGAAATCACTGTTTGGTGTGAATGTGAATAAAAATCAGGATCCACCAGATTTAAATGTTTTGCTGTTACACGTCCAGCGACCTCAAAGTGACGGCGAGTGTTGGGCCTTTTGTTGAACTATGTGCTCTGCTGGTGCCATTCTCATTTAAATTGAGTGAATTAATTCTGTTTACAGCGTCGTACATTCCAAATGAATGCACAGACCGACACGCAGATGTGCTTGAAACAATCAGTTTCCCACCTGGTGTTACGTTCTTGAAGGATCAAACTATCTGCTGCATCGTGTTTCAGCTCCGTTTCACAGACGCACGTTGTTTCTGCTGAAGACAAAGCTGTAAACCTGCTTTCTCCTGTCTAGAGCGGTCTATCTTTTGGTTGGAATATATTCCAAGTACATGCATTTAAAAAAAAAAGTGATAACTGAATAGGCTGTGAGAGAGACCATTTTTTAACTGGGTGGAACCAATTTGAACTGGAAATGTCAGCCCGTGATTCAGGCGCGTTTTGTTGTAATCTTGTTGTAATATTGAGCTGAACTTTATAGCGGGAAATGTCACCTAAGTCTCTCTTATTCGGGATGGGTGAAAGCGGCAAATAAAAAAGGAGAAAAGTAAAATATAAAACTGTTTGAAGCCGTAGAACTAGACAAAGGGTTAAACATCTCTGTAGAAAACAATACATGAAGAAAAGCTCCAGAAATCTCATCAAATCCGATAATTTATCAGATTTATATGTCTTAATGCATTACAATACATATATGTTCCCTTAACATTCTATTTGTTTGTAACCACCCCCCCCCATCAGCTGGTGAAGGCAGACATTAATGATGGACTGAAATAACTGGACAGTATTTCCACAACATTCCCACCCATGTTTCACAGACTATAATATCCCCAGCAGTTTGGCAAACTGTGTAACAACATGAGGTTTTCTTATGTGAGCATCATCTTTTCAACATGTGATATTTTTTGTTGGGCTATTATTGTACTTTTCCCTAAGTCAACCTTGGCAATAATTTCACATGCAATCAAATATAAACCCCAGCTTTCAAATCCTGGGTTGCCAAAATAGTAGGCATGGAAAAATGTGCAGTTGGTAGGTCTTCGGATGAAAGCAGACAGGTTTTTGAACGTGCACCAAAAATATCAGGATGCTGATTAATATCAGCCCGAGAGCCGGACGTCTTTTGTGTGGTAAACATGTGATTAACGGGTGTTTATCCTCACAGGCTAGAAGACACTAAAGGAATAAAATCTAGCCTGAAGAGCTTTGAAGACGCTGACATTGAAGAATAAGACTTGAGGTATTTAACTTTTCTAAATACCTTTTTATGTTTTAACGCAAAATGAACTCTCAGAGGGCGACGTTGATCTTCTGTTGGATTATTCTACGCTTGGAGACCTGCCGGGGCCAGACGGACTGCACAGGTGTGACCTGTCCCGTCCCTCAGAACTGCATCCAAAGCGTTTCGGAGGAAGGCGCCTGTTGCCCCGCCTGCATCCAAAGGGGCTGCACCTGTGAGGGCTACCAGTACTACGACTGCCTCCGGGGGGGGTTCCAGAAGGGGAAAGTCCCAGAGGGGGAGTCTTACTTCGTGGATTTTGGAAGCACCGAGTGTTCCTGTCCCCGGGGAGGGGGGAAGATAAGCTGTCGTTTCATCCCCTGCCCTGAACTTCCCCCAAACTGCATTGATGTTTTACAGCCGGCAGACGGATGCCCCGAGTGTGGGCGAGTCGGTTGTAACCACGGCAACAAGAAATACGAGGCGGGACACTCGTTTCAGATGGACGTGTGTCAGGTCTGCCACTGTCCCACCGCAGGCGGGAGGTTAATGTGTTCACCTGTCCCCGGCTGTGACCCCCGCGGCCCCAAGAAGCCCTCGTGGATCACCACCGGGGGGGACAAAAGCCCCTTCAGAGAAAACCAGCATTCAGTGGATCGGTTTTCCCAGCTGGCAGCGGGGAACACGCTCCCGCTGTACAGGCCCGCCCCACCCAGTCCTGGCTCTGATCGCTATGACGACGCCCTGGCAGGGCCCACGCCCCCCCCCATCCAACAACTGGCTCCACCACTGGAATCTACTACGGCACCGCCGGCTCCCCCCGAGTCCAGCCCCACGTCCTTCAGCCCCCGTGACGACAGCAGACAGGAGCTCAGCAGCACACACAGTCCTGATGGAGACGACACCCCCAAAACGGCCCCCACTCCTGAAGGGGCCCGGGGCCAAACGTCCACGTTCAGAACAAACACAGAAACCCACAGGCCCCGACAGGAAGCTGGGGAGAAGACCCCCAGACACAGCAACAGAAGGAGGGTCTCACAGGACCCCCCCAGAGACACCCCCCATGTGAGCAGGGGCCACTTGGGTCACCACAGACACAATCAGGGCGCTCGCACGGGGGCTGGGGGCCGGTCCCGTCCTGGTAGCCACAGAGAACCAGAGAACGTGTCGGTGGAGCCGAGGCAGCCCCCCCCTGAGGAGGAGCAGGACTCCTACCCCACAGTGAGGTTCAGCCCCACCAGCAGAGCCCCCGTCAGGCTGAGGGAGGAGAGGGAACAGCCCCAGAGGCAGCCCCACCACCACCAGCCCCAGACCCTCCAGAACCCCCAGACCCTCCAGAACCCCCAGACCCTCCAGAACCCCCAGACCCTCCAGAACCCCCAGACCCTCCAGAACCCCCAGACCCTCCACCACCAGCAGCCCCATGGCGCCCAGGAAGACCTCACCGGAGGTAAGGTGTGTGTGTGTGTGTGTGTGTGTGTGTGTGTGTGTGTGTACAATATATAATGTATTCTGTATAGTCTATATTCACATGTTTATACACACTGTATATATACTGTATGGTATATATTATGTACTGTAAATGAAGAAACTATAGTTCAGTATACAGCATACAGTACAATATTGCCTATCTACCAGTGGTGGGGGGTCAGGGCCAGCAAGGCCTTCTCTGCTGGTCTAACAACCAGAAATCATGAGAATATTTATGATAAAAGTTAATTAGATTTGAATGCATTTTCCTTAAATATATTCTAATATATGTATAAATATATAATTCTACATTTGTGTATAATATGAAATAGGCCAACACTGGGTCAGTGTCCTACTTTTAGATTAAAGGGGTTTTATCCAATCAGAATTCAGCTAGCTTGTGTTGCCAGGTTGAATGAAATCTGCCCAGGACCTCCAGAACCTAGAATGCAGGTCTCCCTGACCTGAGAGGGAACGGGAACACAGTTAATGGACAGATGCGATAGCCAATCAGATCACGAGTTGGTGATGCTAAGGGCTTCTAGCTGGCCTCACGGTCACCTGACATGTATCTGTCTTGTGATTGGATACGCACTCTGAGAAGGCGGGGCTATGCAGACACTAAGCAGACACACGTCTGAAGAGAAGCTCTAGTGAAAGGAGGGGCCGAACCCCCAAGGAGCTAACCTGTTGTAGCTAACCTGTTGTAGCTAACCTGTTGTAGCTAACCTGTTGTAGCTAACCTGTTGTAGCTAACCTGAACCAGCTAACCTGTTGTACCTAACCTGTTGTAGCTAACCTGAACCAGCTAACCTGTTCTAGCTAACCTGATCTAGTTAACCTGTTCTAGCTAACCTGAACTAGCTAACCTGAACCAGCTAACCTGTTGTAGCTAACCTGTTCTAGCTAACCTGAACTAGCTAACCTGAACCAGCTAAACTGTTGTAGCTAACCTGTTGTAGCTAACCTGAACTAGCTAAACTGTTGTAGCTAACCTGAACTAGCTAACCTGAACCAGCTAACCTGTTGTAGCTAACCTGTTGTAGCTAACCTGAACTAGCTAACCTGTTCTAGCTAACCTGATCTAGTTAACCTGTCCTAGCTAACCTGAACTAGCTAACCTGAACCAGCTAACCTGTTGTAGCTAACCTGTTGTAGCTAACCTGAACTAGCTAACCTGAACCAGCTAAACTGTTGTAGCTAACCTGTTGTAGCTAACCTGAACTAGCTAAACTGTTGTAGCTAACCTGAACTAGCTAACCTGAACCAGCTAACCTGTTGTAGCTAACCTGTTGTAGCTAACCTGAACTAGCTAACCTGAACCAGCTAAACTGTTGTAGCTAACCTGAACTAGCTAACCTGAACTAGCTAACCTGAACCAGCTAACCTGATCTAGCTAACCTGAACTAGCTAACCTGAACCAGCTAACCTGAACTAGCTAACCTGATCTAGCTAACCTGAACCAGCTAACCTGATTTAGCTAACCTGAACCAGCTAACCTGAACTAGTTAACCTGTTCTAGCTAACCTGAACTAGTTAACCTGTTCTAGCTAACCTGAACTAGTTAACCTGTTCTAGCTAACCTGAACCAGCTAACCTGAACTAGCTAACCTGTTCTAGCTAACCTGAACTAGCTAAACTGTTGTAGCTAACCTGAACTAGCTAACCTGAACCAGCTAACCTGTTGTAGCTAACCTGTTGTAGCTAACCTGAACCAGCTAAACTGTTGTAGCTAACCTGTTGTAGCTAACCTGAACCAGTTAACCTGAACTAGCTAACCTGAACTAGTTAACCTGAACTAGTTAACCTGAACTAGTTAACCTGAACTAGTTAACCTGAACCAGTTAACCTGAACCAGCTAACCTGAACTAGTTAACCTGCTCTAGCTAAATGAACTAGTTAACCTGAACTAGTTAACCTGCTCTAGCTAAATGAACTAGTTAACCTGAACTAGTTAACCTGCTCTAGCTAGTGGAGTGTTCCTGAGGAAACCAAGGAGAATGGATTTTGTGTTTAAATCAGCCGTTTGAACAGCTGTTTCTGTGAGTACAAGCGTTTCATTTACATAAGTTTTCATATTTAATGTTCTTGTAATTTAATGTCATTTATCACATTAATTATAAGGAAATAAAATAACAAATATACTAAGAATGAAAAAATTGTTGCTCTCCTGCGATGTGTGTAAATAATGTGTCCCTCCTGGTCAGCTGTGTGGTTGTAGAGGAGATACAGAGACTGTTGTATACCTGATGGAGGTGATGGGTCATCCAGTAGTGTGTGTGTGTGTGTGTGTTTCTCTAGCTGTGGTGTCAGACATGATGGTCATTTCAGTGGTTTGTTGTGACGTAGGTGTGTGTCGTCTCTAAAGGTGTGGGCGGGTTCTTCTGTGTGACAATAAAAGGAGTGGGGGGCCGACACTGGTTTTTGTCCCATTTGAGAGACGTTATAAACACCTCAGTCCTGAAGGCTACATTGGATGGCAGCGGTGGGAGCTGCTCACAGCATTATGGGATGTATTTATGCAAGTTTGACGAAGGAAGACATCACTGAAGGCCTAGGTGTGAAATGCACGGCCCATAACTGCTAAATGCACAGTTTATACATCCACTTATGTGTATGTATTATGTATTATTATGTATTACTATAGGTGTATGTATGATAATCATTATCAACTGCAAGTTTGTTTTTTCCCAGTACATAAAAAACTTTACATTAAAAATAATCTTAGCTATAAAGTCTGAATGGCCCTTAAAGAAAAACTATACTTGTGTGTGTGTGTGTGTGTGTGTGTGTGTGTGTGTGTGTGTACACATATATCTCATATGAAAACATAAAATGGCTATCGACCATCACAAAGGTAACATTAATAATAATCACTATAATTATATCAGGAAGTGCTCACACTCTGAGTGCACTGTGATTCATTGGGTGCCAGGTTGTGACGCCTCAGGGTGTGATGGATGCCCCCATGATGACAGTGTTGGGTGGAGATCTGTCAGGAGACTTTCTTTCTTTTCCTTCTCTCACATCCTGTCCTCTAAGAGCCAATCAGAATCACCGCTCAGGCTGGCATCGCTCCAGGAAAAACTGTTCTCACCCACCTTACTCTGAAGACGCAGGAACTATACGGTCTCATGTCCATGGACGCAGTAACTATACGGTCTCATGTCCATGGACGCAGTAACTATACGGTCTCATGTCCATGCGTTCTAGTGCAGAGACTGTATTTACTTCAGGCTTATGAAGAACAACCCGATGCTGGATCTCGTCTGATGGATCCTTCAGAGGCTGCAGCTCCAGGAGGTTCTAACCTCTCATTAATTATCTGCATGTTTTCAAATAGACGAGGCTCCTTCACGGAGTAAAGGCCGATGCGATGCCCGTCCTGGGGGAGACGGATGATGAATCCATTACAGAGAAGATGAGTTACACCACATCTCTTTCCTGTGGAGGAACATAATTAGATCATAACGTCCTGATGTTTATGACTTCCTGACACAACGTAGTTTCATGTTATTCTCAGGCGTCCCTCTGAAGCAAATCCACTTCTTTTTATGAGCCGGTGAAATGTAATTTCATCCTAGTAATCACTTCAGTGTCTGATTTACTAAAGAAATTATTCAGGATTTAGACAGTGTTTTCTAGTCGGGGGTGTTTTGTCCAGAGAACCGCCGTCTGGAGATGTGGAGTTAACCCTGTGTTTGTCCAGGCCTGTCAGGACTTTTCTTTCCTTTCAGCACCTGGCCCCCATCGGTATGTGTAGTATATGATGAATGCATGTGAGGGGGGGGTCTGTGAATCCAGACACACCTTCACCCCCATGAAGGTATGGAGGAAAGAGCAGCCAGGCTGGACCAACCAGAACGTTGTCCGTCAAACGTTCGTCTCCATCCGGACATATCTGTTAAACTGGTGCCGGTGTTTGTGTAGGAAGTCTGTTCAGGGGAAAAACGGGGATTTGTTCAGTTTTCCACACGTCAGAGCGAATTAGGATTAAGTCCAGCTCGTCGTGGTGGAAGAGGAGCTTTTTTTCCTGGTTTCTTGGGCTCACACGTTGGTGAACTCACGCTGGTGGATGTTCACTGTTAAAGGTTATTGGATGAAGAGAAGGTTTCAGAACTGGCTGCTGATCCTAAATGTCATTTATGTCACATCAAAGATTCTGAGGAGGGAAAGCAGAAAGCAGGAACATCAAACCTCCCCCTCAATGAGCTGCTCTGCTGGAACTCGTCCCAAAATGAATGTTTTTGTCTTTCACACCATAATTCCTCGTCTGCCTTTCTCTTTCCTGGTGGTGTGTGTTCATGGGGGGGTGGAGGGGTTGTTTAGGCTTTCTGATGTGGAGCTGGACTGGTGTAGGGTTTCTTGGGGGTCGTACCTGTGCGAGGCGTGGCCCCCGTGTGATGAATGAGACCACTGTTGTGGCTCCATCGCCGCGGCCCCAGGAGCCCGTGTGATTACCAGTTTCCCGTGAGGCTGCTGTTTTCCCAGTGTTCCCAGTAATCGCCTCATCTGAACCCCCCCCCCCCCCCCCACACACACACACCCGTCCTACTTCACCAGGCTCCAGAGCTGAACGGAACACTGAACTGAAACAGGAGAACATTAAAAGTGCAAAGCTGATAGAACTGGCGCGTGAGGCGGGATGACAGAAGAGCTTGTTTTATCGCCATGGTTACGAGTGTGATCCGGTGGATCCATCTTCCTCTGCAGAGAGAGAGTTGATGTGAGTCTGTGTTAGAACCATCAGTTTGGAGGAGCTTCTGGGTCCTCCAGGGGAACTTTGGCGTTGGGTGAAGCGTCGTACTGCAGCAGCATCCAGAAAACCAGACCTGATGTTATTCCTGGGGGGTTATTTTGGTCCGTCAGATCCAGAATCAAGATCTGGTTGGATTTCCTCCGTCCAAGAAATGAGCAAATTTCCTGTGTGTGAGCGCTCTTTTGGAACGTCAGAGAGAAGCACGTTAAGATTACACGCCTGTGGAGAACATTCAGCACTTCGCTCGACTGGGGTTGTTGTTAAGTGCTCAACAAATAAAGATTGGATTGGATTGTAAGAATTCATTTCCAAAGCAGAATTTAATTTGATTGTATTTTAAATATCTGCTGAGGTGCAGTGAAGTAAAAACACTTTTCTTATTGTTCTATTCCGGTTAATTACGAAACAACGGCTCAGATTTCTGCTACTCAGACTCCTGGATTAAAAAGTGTGTTGTTAGTAACTCAAACCCTGATTGGTCACTATGGAGACGAAGCCCTAACCGTGACCCTGTGATGTCACAGCCATCTGTTCCTGACGGTGATTACCTGCTTTAAAAGACGCCGTTTCCCCTCAGGTGTTCGTGTTTGAGGAGAATATTTAGTCACGACCTCTGAACCCTGAGCAGGTCTACACGCATGCAGACATGCATCATGTTACACGCTTATCCGTACGGGCGTGTGCTGTGATTCACTCTGAGCCCACCTGTACTGTAAATCATAAAGGTACAGTAAAAACACAGGAGCGCTCTGATTGGCTGCAGGAGACAGGCTTTATGTAACCTGCGTGTTCAGAGCTGCCCGTCATGCGTGTTGGACCAGGACAGGAGCATAGCATCTGGTGCTAATGCTAATGGCTAAATATCACAGACAGGTCTGTATGAGAGGAGCTTCAGGAGTGTTTGTGGAAGAACAGCTTTGTTGTTGGAACCAGTTTAGTCAGAAGGTCTGCAGGAGACTGGAGGTCTGGTGGGACTGGGACACCGCCTGGATCAGGTCTTTGTTTTCATCCCAGGAGCTGTTGTGGTGACACGCGGTCTGACACGCGGTACATGTACCGTACATACATGATTCTGACTGCACACACTCCGCTCTTTGCCCCTGGTGGGGGAACCGATTCCACCTGGAGAAAAAGAGAATCTGTGTGTTTGAGTAAAGGTGGGTGGGGAGGGCGGTTCCACCAAAAGAAAGACAGGAGCTAAAATGTTAGAATGACCTCCTGCAGTCGAGCCTCTTCTGTTAGGATTTGCAGCTTTTCTCTTGTTTGTTTTTTTTTTGAGGGACCAATGAGGCCTCGGCTTCAGCGAGGGCCGTGATTGGTCCGCTGTTGTGTCCGAACTGAAATGCATGATGGACGGTGAGGACGTCTTTAGCATCCATTCAGGCCTCCCATTGGACGGTTATCTCTGTGTCTGGTGACCTGCTGACCTCACCACCATGAGGTTAATAGTGAACCCTAGTGAAGAGAGTGAACAGAGTGAACACTAGTGAAGAGAGTGAACAGAGTGAACACTAGTGAAGAGAGTGAACAGAGTGAACACTAGTGAACAGAGTGAACCCTAGTGAACCCTAGTGAACCCTAGTGAACCCTAGTGAACCCTAGTGAACCCTAGTGAACACTAGTGAACACTAGTGAACAGAGTGAACGTCACACCAGCTCCGTGCAGCGCTGCAGTCTAGTTTTAATCTGTTTTAACTTCTATCGTTTTGCATCTGTGCTCATGATCAGCTTTTACATGCAACAAAAAAAGTTTTAATTATTAAAATGTAAATATAATATGACTAAATAAAGTCTACTGTACTGTGTTGAGACCTAAGAACAGATGTCATTAGGATCATAAATAATCCCATATCCAGCCTGAATGGATTTGATTAGTTCGAGTTAAAACGCTCACAGCGATGTTAAAAATCTCCATCCCGAAGGAAACGGGAAACTCATCTCTATATTATCTAATATTAGATAATATTATCTAATATTAGATATCTAATATTAGATAATATTATCTAATATTAGATATCTAATATTAGATAATATTATCTAATATTAGATAATATTATCTAATATTAGATAATATTAGATAATATATAATATTTAGTCTTCTACGGTGCAACTGACTGTAAAAGCACTGGTGTCATGATGAGTTGTTTTCATCAGTCGGAGCCACAAATCAAGGCTGGAATGTGCTGCCCTGTTGTTGAGGGAGCTCACATACGTGTTCCTGTCTCACATACGTGTTCCTGTCTCACATACGTGTTCCTGTCTCATTCCACACTAATGTGCGGCTCCATTCTGATAGCCAGGATATAACCAAAAATTAAATAATAATACTGAAGGTCAGTCGGTTTCATTCTCGTCCCCTCAAATGAATTTTGTAGTCGAGTCAAAGGTCCTGAGAAGGAAAACACATTTTATCTTCTGAAACAGGAGCCCCCCCAAAGAAATTGGTCCCATTCGAACGATCCTTTGACCAGGTTTCATGGCGTCTGGTTTATTGCGTTGTGGTGAACGTTGCCCGTCTCTCTCTGGCTGGATCGTTTCCAGCTGCACCGGTGGGATTCACCTGGAACTGTGTGTTTGTGTTTCATTCTAGTTTCTGCCCAGGAGCTGGGGCAAAGCTGCTGTGAGACGGGGCAGAAATGGGCGTCGGTTAACGGCCACTGCGACGACATGGAGCCGCCCACGCAGGACAGACGCTCCATCTGCTGGTGAGGCTGGGGGCTATTACTGCACGCCCATTGGGTCTGCTCACCATTAATCATCTTTTATAGTCGTCAGTGGGCAGGAGGGCTGTTCATCTGCCTCATCTGACTTAACAAGGGCAGTTTGAGGATTAATTAAGTCTCATAACGGCGTAAAAACGCTCACAATTTGTTATTATGGCTTGTTTGTGCAAGAGCCGTCACATTTTAGTTCACTTTCTTTGGGAACGCTGGATAATCCTCCAAGACCGAGCTGGTAATTTATGGAGATTTCAAATTTAATTTCTCCGTCTAATTTATAGCGTCTTGAAAACACATTAGACTCAGATCTGTAGCAACGCTTATGGGAAAAATAACCAGAGTTTCTGCCGTGAGGCCAGTGGCAGTAAAAACACTCACTTCTTCCTCCTGTGTGTTCTTTGTCCACCAGGACTGCCCAACAACAATGCTGCCTCGGCTCCCTGGAAGAAGTCCAGTGTTTGGCTGGGATTAGTGCAGCGAGAGCAGGAGGCGTGTGTCAGAGGAACGCCAGCGCTAAATGTGGGACCAATTTCTACAAGGCAAGTCTTAGTGACCTGAGTCCAAAGCAGAAAGCCAAAAAGGGCTCCTCTGGTTTACAGTCAAGCATAACGAGACGGTGAAATTCAAATGAATTCTAATACAGTCTGACGTAGCTGCTAATACATGTAGCATCGACAGTGGAACTTAAAACTAATCTGCAGCCAATGAGAAATCAGCTTTATTCTAAACATCTCCTCTGAGCTGCTCGTCCGGTTTCCTGTTGTTCAGTCACCTGATTTGATTTAAACGGGATGATTGGGGGCCGTTTGGGACAGGAGGTTCCCACGGAGCTCCGTAAATTAGCTCTAAATTAACTCGTGTCATCAGCATAGACACGACTCCAGCCGCTCCCCCAGCAGCTCTCTGGGGTCACGGGGGGGCCATGGCCTCAATGCAGGTCTGGAATCCCAGTTTATTATATTAGCATGCTAACATATGGTAATAAATTACAGCAGAGCAGTTTAGCACCTTAGTTCAGCACATAAGCATGCTAACACATCAGTAATGCTAATGCTAACACATTAGTAATCAGTGAGGAGCTGAAGTGCAGCTGAAAAACTTATTATCTTAATTTAACATTTAACCCTTTAAAGCAAAACATATATTTAATGCACATAAATTTAACATTTTTTCCCTGAAAAATCTGATTTATATATTCGGACACATGCACACGCGTTTTCAATGAGACAACAGTCTGGATTTAGCCATAATCATTTAAATTAAAGTTCATATATATAATTGTAATTTTTTTTCAAATTTGTCAGAAGGTTCCAATAGACCTTATTTAGCAGATTTTTCTGGCAATTATCTCATGTTTCGGGCTATAACAGGTTGCTTACGCTAACATTTGGTAATAACCATTCTGTGTCAAGTACAGCTGAGAAAGATGAATTATTTTTTCAGGTATTTTGACAAAAACAAAGTCAAATACTGAAGATAGTTCTTTAGTAATAGTAATAAAAGAGCGCCATTTATATTTGGTGCACATATAAAATTTTACTGTAATCCGATGAATAGATTATTAGTATATTATTGATTAGTATGATTGCCTCACGGCAGCACTACTAGGACAGGTCAGGAGGTGATCCTGTGTGGGTCAGGATTCCCCTGAGATCTTTTCTGTCTGAGGAACCTTCATCACAGATGGGTTGGAAGTCATGTGAGCATCATCATCATCATCATCATCATCATCATCATCATGATCCTGTCCGACCTGCAGGACTGCTGCGACTGCTGCCTGCTGGGGCTGCAGCTCCACAGCGAGGGCCAGCGCTGCCAGGCCCCCCGCTCCCTGGGCTTCCACTGCAAACACGTCTTCCTGACCTGCTGTCAAGGCCAGGAGGGGGGCGTCAGGGATCCAGATGACCAGCAGGCCACCGTCAGAGAAAGGCCCCCTGAGGCGTCCACGCCTCTGCCTAAAAAAGGTATTCTCTGCTGGGAAACAGTCCAGGTCAGATGTTTTTCTAATGGGGGGGGACACACCAGCCTGCAGGAAGATGCCCCTTTACCTCATAAAATACCTTACCGATATTTACTGTGATATAAAAACTACATTAACGATAAAGTCTGCTGGGGCTGACCGTGGGGGGGTTAGGAAAGGGGGATTAAGGTGCTGTTATGAGAATGTTTTTATTTCCATGTGATGATAAATGTTCTTCTGGGATCAGGAAGCAGCAGAAACGCAGCCAGACAATGAAGACAGACGTGTGAGACGTAAACGCCACACCGTGTCTGCAGCGCATGTTGGTTTATCCTGTTAGAACTTTTGGAAGCTGTAAAAACTGCGTTAAAGATAAACCTCACCCCAGGAGACGCGACTCCTCTCCAGGCTAAACTAGATTATCATTCTCAGGTCTGTACTGAACTTTATTTATCAAGGAATTTTAATAATATTTTTTTAATATTAATCTATTTTAAGCTTACAAATTAAAAAAAAAAAAGATTTTAAATACTTTAATGCAGAAAAAACGTCTGTCTCATCTTCAGCCACTTCTTCCTCATTGTGGGTCACGGGGGTTCCTTTGGGCTAATAACATGATGTCTGTATATCATATAATTATGATATAAAGACACCTGTAGGGGACTACAGATGAAAACTGGACTTCTGGCTAATTCTGGCCTTTTTAACCCTCTATAATCATGTGTTAAAACGCATCGTCTCCTTCAAAGAAACTAAACTCAAACTAATTTTGATTTATTGTACCGTAACATGATATGATGTGTTTTTAATTGTTGACTAGTGATTAAATGAATCCAGTACTTGTGGCAGACGGAGGTAAAGTGGAGTGAAATGACAGAAACTATTTTTCTGTGTTCTTTGATGAACTGAGGTCTAACGAAGAACGACTCCTCAGTAAACTGGAAACAAACGTTTAAATCCTTTAACTCTCATTAAAAGCTGTTTTCCATTCAGTTGTGACTCAGCGAGCGCGTCTCCCTCCCCCTGCAGTGTCCGACAGCCCCTACCCCAACGAGGCCTTCTCCATGGGCGAGGAGCGGGACGGGGGGAACGCGGTGGAGGTGGAGGACATGGACGAGTGTCTGATCTACGAGGGGAACGTCTGCCACCACCAATGTGTCAACACGCCGGGGTCGTTCCGCTGCGAGTGCTTCCCTGGATACGAGCTGCAGGAGGACGCCTTCACGTGTGCACCAGGTGGGGGGGGCATTTCCAGCCGTGGGCTGATAATGAAGAGAAAACTGATTCTCCGATCCGTTAACGCTCCAGAGGACCTGTCAGGAAGAGCCCGTTCCTGGTGTGTGTTCCTGGTGTGTGTTCCTGGTGTGTGTTCCTGGTGTGTGTTCCTGGTGTGTGTTCCTGGTGTGTGTTCCTGGTGTGTGTTCCTGGTGTGTGTTCCTGGTGTGTGTTCCTTCCTGTCTGCCAGCGCTGATACTGCCTGATGGTGGTTGTTTTAATCACATGTCCCTAACATCCCTTTCCTGGTGCGACGGCGGTGCTGCACTGATCACATCTCCTCCCTGTGTGAGAGTCGTTCTTCACACAGACGGGAGTCTCCTCAGATGTGTGTGGAGGTGATTCTGTGTGACGGGTGTGTTGTGTGCCAGGCTGTAATCAAAGGAGGCCCTCGTCCCAACACGCCTGTCTCAAAAGGAAGCTAACGCCAGCGCTCACAAAATTACAGTGATGGATGGGGTTCACTAATAAAAGCCAGCGTTCCTCTGCAGGCGGCGTTTTCCCGTCCCACCGTTACGACCCACGCTGCAGACGCAGCGGAGGAACCCTGGATTCCAGTGCGATCCGTGTGATCAGGTTATCTGTGTGTCTGCAGCGCTGCTGGACGAGGAGAACCGCCTGAGGGAGGAGGATGGAGCGGCGCAGCCCACCTCACCACCCCCGCCTCCCACCGTGCCCCCGGCCCCGGTCAACCCCTGTGAAGGTGACCAACGCGCATCTGAATCAGGGTTCATGTTACCTCCAGAAAGCAGTGCATCCTGGGATGCGCTTCAAGAAACATTTGTGCATCCAAGCATCCCAGACCGGCCCTCGTGTGTCGATGCAGACCACTGCACACACACACACACACACACACACACACACACAGACACACACACACACACACACACACACACAGACACACACACAGACACACAGACACACACACACACACACACACACACACACACACACCCCCCTCCCGTTCCATGAGGGGTAGTTGTGCTCCTCGTGTCAAACACAGGCGGTGAGTCGGTATGAAAGGTTAGTTTGTTTTCCACACCAGCCGCCCACTCGTACCAGAGTCACGTTTTGTTTTTCTCCTTTGGTTGCCATGACAACAGAGTGGCGTTTGACCACATGGTGCAGCGATATTTGGTAACGCGATGTGAGCGAACGCCAACACGGTAAACGGTGGTTTGTCTCCCGTCCAGAGGCTGTGGTGCGTTGCCCTAACACGGGGTATTTAATCTGCCCCCGCTGTCAGTGTTGTTTTCAGGAGGCCGGCCGTGTGAGCAGCTCTGCACCTCGGCGGGGGGACGACCTCAGTGCTCCTGCTACCCAGGATTCTCCCTGGCGGCCGACGGGCGCTCCTGTGAGGGTGAGTGACTCCGCCCCCCGTGCAGACGCTGTGGTGGAAAGCAGCACAATCAGACCCTTGTTGGGGTTTTTTCACCAGAGGAGTTTGGTTTCAGTGAAGGAGAGCGTCTTGGCAGGACTCCCCAGCCCTGGTTTGTCTTGTCTCCAGTCAGGTTGGTGCAGCTCTAACCCTGATCCCCTCCTGGTGAACACGTGAACATTCTCTGCTCCAGCTGCTGTTGTCACCACATTCTGCCCTCTGAACAGCGTTTCAGCCCGTCAGCCTAACCCGCCTCCTTGAGTCCTTTCTAACAGCTGATTGGTCCACCAAGATCCAGATGATGGTGTTTTTGTGCATCCCTTGGTCTAAAATAATTACTCAGATTCCTTATTTTCCTTTTTTCTCACACCTTTTATTCTTCTCTGGAGGGGCAGACATGAGTGAGTGAACAGAGACAAATAAACGGGGTTTATTTATCAGGCTGATCACATGTCCTTCAGGACGCCCAATCAATACTGATATTTATTGGCTCCACATTATCAGCATCAGTTCCCTCCTGCCCCCCCCCCCAGGCTGTAAATACCTGCTGGAGTGTTTGTTCAGAGGTGGAATCACCTTCACCCCCCGAGAGAAGGAACAGAGTCCTAACTTTAATTATATTCAGGTAATCGTGTCATTGGCAGACTAGAGGGAACGATAAGCTTTTATTGTGGGGGGGGGCACCTGGCTGGTCTCTGTGGGTTCAGGCGCTGAGAACCAGCAAATCTGCAGCTACTTGTGAATTTAAAATATGGTCATTTGACCATATTTTATGGTCAAATACCAGCAAACCATACCAGCAAAATGAGCATTTAGGAGCATAAAGACGAACAAAGTGACTCCCAATGAGAAGCGGATGAAACCGGAGGACTCCTGCAGACGGTTGGGATGAACATCTGATTTATAACCCACCTCTACCACCTCAGACCGGATCAACAGACGTCATATTAAATTGTAAATCCAGTCCGGTTCCTGTTCATCCACGGCTGTAACTGACCCGTTGGGACCAGGAGGACTTTATCTTCTAAATTACAGACGGTATTACCTGAAGGACCCCCCTGTGAGGTTCTGCTTTGGCGCTGAACCGTGACAACATGTTCATAATTAAAATGCCATCCTGCTGATGTTCTGCCTCGGCAGCAGCCCTGAGGGCTGATGGGATGCCGTTAGCGTCACAGGTGTTGGCTCATCTCATAAATGTGGGCATCAGACGGGGCGGTGGGGAGTTACTGCTTTAACGCAGACAGGTACATATCTACCTGTGTCACAGCCCCACGTCATTAAATTACCACTTCATGAAAGTTCATGACAATCCAACAGATGTTTCACTCAAACCTGCTCGTTTTAACTTACTGAAAAAGGCTTTTAGCATCATTAAGGTTCTTCTTTGTGGGGCTTCCTCTCATTCATGGTGGCCGTATTGATGTTAGATGAAGTCCTGTCCGACCTGCCATTTAACCACACTGCCATCCAGTGGTGACTCACGGTATCACAGCTCAGCTTCTCAAAGCTGGAGGTGAATCAGAGACAGATTTATAATCACTTCACTTTTAATTCATGTTTCCGTGTCTCCAGATATCGATGAGTGTGAGCAGCAGAGCCACAGCTGTGGGCTCCACTTCCTGTGTGTGAACACAGAGGGCTCGTTCCGGTGCGACCCCAAACCCAGATGCCCCGTGGGGTTCAATCGGGACGCACAGGGCAGCTGTGTGGGTAAGAAAAGACGTCTGGACACTAATAACATCATTATTACCTCCAGCATGTGTGTAAACTCAAGGCCCGGGGGCCACATGTGGCCCTCCACATCATGTTATATGGCCCACGAGAGAATAAAAGGTCAGTCTAAAAATCAATAGGTCAAAAACTACATTTCCCACAATGCAGTAGTTCAGCCCATCTTAACTCTGACTAAACGTAGTGAACAAAGTTAATGTCCTAACTTGTGTCTGATGTTATTTTTCTTTATTGATTGATAGTTTGATCCTTGATTGATGGAGTTCTGTGGGTTTAATAACCTGACAAATGAAAAGGATTTATGTTAGAACAGAGAAACAAACAAACATGTTTTTTCTGTCTAACTGTAATGTTTGGAACTAGAATCAGTCAGAAATTCAGTTATTTAACATTAAGGAGTAGTTACATTTAGTTACATTACACTGAGTTACATTTAGTTACATTTATTAGTTACATTAAGGAGTAGTTACATTTAGTTACATTACACTGAGTTACATTTAGTTACATTTATTAGTTACATTAAGGAGTAGTTACATTTAGTTACATTACACTGAGTTACATTTAGTTACATTTATTAGTTACATTAAGGAGTAGTTACATTTAGTTACATTACACTGAGTTACATTTAGTTACATTTATTAGTTACATTAAGGAGTAGTTACATTTAGTTACATTACACTGAGTTACATTTAGTTACATTTATTAGTTACATTAAGGAGTAGTTACATTTAGTTACATTACACTGAGTTACATTTAGTTACATTTATTAGTTACATTAAGGAGTAGTTACATTTAGTTACATTTATTAGTTACATCTGGTCCTTTCATTACAGCCGTGATGCTGAGGTGGCCCCCAGTGAAGATGAGTTTGACCCCCCCGGTCTATAGAATGGTTGTTTTTCATTCAGGGTTAAAGAAATTCATTCTTTTTCGTGTTTGTTGTTGATCAACAATGATTTTGTTCAGGAACATAAAAACTAATTGTTGAAGGGCAGTTTCTGCCCTGCTTGCCTTCTATTACCCCGTGCGTGGTGAGTCCTGGTGGTTGCAGCGACTGGGGGGGGGGGGGGGTTAAATGCCACACAGGCAGCAGATCAGACAGGTTGCTGTTTGGGGCTGCAGGAGGGTAGATAAAAGCCCATCCTCTGTCCTCCTCCACCACAAACTGATGCCGTGGAATTAGCCCCCAGGGGCAGGAACCGGGACGTGTCGGGGCAGCCGACACCCCCGTAAAAGAAACGCTCAGAGAAACGAGAGAATTAAAAAGAAAAAAGGTCAGGTGGATTCGTACGACGTAGTCGTCCTGCAGGAGGGTGTGTGTGTGTGTGTGTGTGTTTGATCCCACAGCCAGGCTAAAGACCCCCCCATCCCTCCCTGTGTGTATCAGACATCAACGAGTGCGGCGCGGTGCCCCCCCCCTGCAGCCTGGCGTTCAGCTGCATCAACACCCCCGGCTCCTTCACCTGCCAGAGGAGGGTGTTATGCAGCCGCGGCTACCGGCCCAGTCCCGACGGCTCCAGGTGTACAGGTACGCTTCACTTCCACCTGTTGACCAGCAGGGGGCGGTGGGGAACGACTCCACGTCTGGTTTCTTGCAGACGAGGACGAGTGTGTGAGCGGCCTGCACCGCTGTGGGGAGGGCCAGCGCTGCCTCAACCTGCCCGGGTCCTACCGCTGCGAATGCCAGACGGGCTTCCAGTACGACTCCTTCAGGAGGACGTGTGTGGGTACGTGTGGCAGCTGTGTGAACACAGCAGTGCTGCCCCCGGGGGGGCGGTGGCAGGAAGGGGAACTGCAGCACAACGGTCGGATATGGTGAAGCGCGTTTGTGTGTATCTCTGAATGTTTGTAGGTTGAGGACTACCTGGATGGGGTTTTAGTTTGAACAGAAAGCAGGGATCAATGAATGAGGCTTTATCGATCAACCTGATCACATGTCCATTATCAACCAATGAATGACAGCATGAAGCCGGCCCTCCTGCAGTGGAGGAGCTGCTCCTTCGCTTCAACGTCTCCTGCAGGAGGAGGTCATCTGATCGCATCTCCTCTTCCTCCTCCTCTTCCTCCTCTTCCTCCTCCTCCTCCTCCTCCTCTAGTTTAGAGTCACTGTGTCGTGACTCTCATGATAATGGATAATGTTCTCGTGTTTAGACTATCAGCAGACAGCTGGTCCCTTCACACACACACACACACACACACACACACACACACACACACACACACACACACACACACACACACACACACACACACATTGACTGATGACGCCACCCCCTCCCTCTCAGATGTGAACGAGTGCTGGCGCTACCCGGGGCGCCTGTGCGCCCAGACGTGTGAGAACACCCCCGGGTCGTACCTGTGCTCCTGCACCGCCGGCTTCCACCTGGCCAGCGACGGCAAGAACTGTGAAGGTACACACACACACACACACACACACACGCCGTGTGTGTGTGTGTAGCTGGCGTGTTCCCGAACACAGCTCTGACTGGTGACCTCTGACCTCCAGATGTGAACGAGTGTGAGTCCAGCCCGTGCAGCCAGGAGTGTGCCAACATCTACGGCTCGTACCAGTGTTACTGCAGGCAGGGCTACTACCTGAGGGAGGACGGCCACACCTGTGCAGGTGAGGTGTCACACCCCCACGTTCATGCTGGACTCTACCATTGGACTGAAGCCATCGCTCCCCCCCGCCTCTAGACATGGACGAGTGCTCCCAGAGCGTCGGACACCTGTGCACCTACAAGTGTGTGAACGTTCCAGGCAGCTACCAGTGTGTGTGTCCTGAACACGGATACACCGTGTCTCCAAACGGACGCTCCTGCAGAGGTGACCCCCTCCCAAAAAACTAAATGAATGTCTTCTCTTCTTTATGGGGAGTTCAGCTCCTCAGTCTGCACTGGATGGTTTTAAAAATGTCTCTGCACCCATTTAACTCTACATCACGCGTGTAGCATTTAACACGCCTGGATAAACATGATTAACGCTTCAGAAATCAAACAGGCAGTAAAAAAAAGAGCTTTTCTGGTTTGTTCCCACCTGGTTTCTGTCCTGCATTGTTACAGATGGATGGGTGGGTGGGTGGATGTATGGGTGGGTGGGTGATAGACTGTAGATTGTTTTATTGAAATAAAATAAAATTTAAGAAAAGATATTAAGAACAGATAAAAGATTTTAAAAATATTAAAGATATAGAAGTTGATAAGATGATATTGTGTGTATCCACTGCTGTCATTCATTCACACGTTCCACAGGAGAAATAAACACACAAACACTTCAGGACCTTTACTGCACAAGTACTGCACCCCTAGTGCACCCCTAGTGCACCCCTAGTGCACCCCTAGTGCACCCCTAGTGCACCCCTGGTGCACCCCTAGTTCACCCCTGGTGCACCCCTGGTGCACCCCTAGTGCACCCCTAGTGCACCCCTAGTGCACCCCTAGTGCACCCCTAGTGCACCCCTAGTGCACCCCTAGTGCACCCCTGGTGCACCCCTAGTGCACCCCTAGTGCACCCCT
The DNA here is from genome assembly GCF_040054535.1 of Antennarius striatus. Lineage (NCBI taxonomy): Eukaryota > Metazoa > Chordata > Actinopteri > Lophiiformes > Antennariidae > Antennarius > Antennarius striatus. Next base: position 30,000,937 of record NC_090777.1, on the reverse strand, counting down.
AGTGCACCCCTAGTGCACCCCTAGTGCACCCCTGGTGCACCCCTAGTTCACCCCTGGTGCACCCCTGGTGCACCCCTAGTGCACCCCTAGTGCACCCCTGGTGCACCCCTAGTTCACCCCTGGTGCACCCCTGGTGCACCCCTAGTGCACCCCTAGTGCACCCCTAGTGCACCCCTAGTGCACCCCTAGTGCACCCCTAGTGCACCCCTAGTGCACCCCTGGTGCACCCCTAGTGCACCCCTAGTGCACCCCTAGTGCACCCCTAGTGCACCCCTGGTGCACCCCTAGTTCACCCCTGGTGCACCCCTGGTGCACCCCTAGTGCACCCCTAGTGCACCCCTGGTGCACCCCTAGTTCACCCCTGGTGCACCCCTGGTGCACCCCTAGTGCACCCCTAGTGCACCCCTAGTGCACCCCTAGTGCACCCCTAGTGCACCCCTAGTGCACCCCTACACACTAATGACAAGTTAGAATAAAGGAGGGAAGAAGCTGCAGAGGGTAGTGAAGTCATTGTGCGTTGACTTTGCGTCACAGATGTCGATGAGTGCACGACAGGAGCTCACAACTGCTCTCTGGCTGAGACCTGTTATAACATCCAGGGGGGGCACCGCTGCCTTTCTCTCCACTGCCCCCCAAACTACCGCAAAGTGTCTGACACGTAAGTCACCCGTTCACAAGCTGCACCAAAGATTGAGAAATGAAATATAATAAAGACTTTGATGTTACTTCATACCTGTATAGGTTTGATTCAGTACCCCCCCCCCCCCGTGTCCCTCTGCAGACGCTGTGAGCGCATCAGCTGTCCGAACTACCTGGACTGTCAGAACTCCCCCCTGAGGATCACCTACTACTACCTCAGCTTCCAGTCCAACATCGTCATCCCCGCTCAGATCTTCCGCATCGGCCCCTCCCCCGCCTACTCCGGAGACAACGTCATCGTCAGCATCACCGGGGGCAACGAGGACGGCTACTTCAGCACCCGCAAGCTGAACGCCTACACGGGGGCCGTGTACCTGCACCGGCAGGTGGAGGGGCCCAGGGACTTCCTGGTTACCGTGGAGATGAAGCTGTGGAGGCAGGGCACCTTCACCACCTTCCAGGCCAGGATCTACGTCTTCATCACGGGGAACTCGCTCTAACGCCGTGGGGGGGGCGTCAGACACGACCGACCTGAACTCACGCCAGAGAACTGCTCATTCCTATTTAATGACGTCATATTTAAACATTATAAACCACTGCCAGCCAATAGGCTCTGAGCTCTTCGTCCAGTTTGTGTCCCGTTCACCTGTACCCGCCTCACCTGGAGACAGTATTGGTTTTACTACTTTTATACGTTAAAACCCTGCAGCATCACTTTTCTCTTATTTCTCACCTCAATCATAAAAAAATGTCATTTCTGAGAAATACACGGAAAAAAACTTTCCATATTTAAAAAAAAAAAAGCAAATCAAAATATTCAAAATTGTAACCTTACAGGAACAAGTTTTCCATTTTTAGGGTTGATTTTAACTAAATAATAGTTAAATTCTACTTCTGGGTTCCACTCAGTTTGTTTAATGATAAATAGTTATTATCCCCACTTCCTGTCACCTGATGCTGACGTCATGTGATGACGTTGTGGTGAAAGCAGAACAAATTTCTTTAACGGTTCTTCCTCTCCTTCCTGCTGCTGCTGATGTTTAAATCCTTTTATATTACTCTACATGGTGTATTTTTATACCAGACTTTATGGATGGATGTATTATATTTTTATGCTAGATTCACAAACTGCAAAGTATTTTAGTGAAGTATTAAATAAAAAAACACCAATGTAGCTCGCTGCTGTTTGTGGTTTTATTTGTTATTTGCTGGTTTTTTTTACAACTGTTCCTCAAGAACTCTCACTTGAACCTTTGATGATGCAACAGTTCCTGCTTCTGGCTTCTGATTGGTGGAAAATTATTCCTCAGTTTAGTCAGAGCGACCCGTTCCTGTCCGGACCTGTCACACACTAAATATCATGGACTATTTACATACCTCTTCACACCTCGCCAGCGAACTCGTCATGAGCGTCATCCATCAACACAACAAACACACACACACACACACACACACACACACACACACACACATATAATGATGGCTAATAAAAACAATGATCATGTAGGTGTTTGATTTCTAACACAATATTCTATAGTAATGTTTATGCAGAGGCTCATAAACCTCCACTCCCATCCACTTCACATTTTAACACTAAAAGACTTACGCTGCCACCTACAGGACGGATGCGGTGCTACATGCCAAAATTTCGCCTTTCTCTCAGATTGAGTCGGAACGTTCTACAAAAAATGAAGACTTTGCACCAAATTTCTATTAATTTTGAAATCAATTGATTTAGGGTGATTTTCTCTCTAATGGACTCTACTTTAAACTCAAGGTTGACCTTTTGCCCCTGCTCAGATGTTGACGACCTGTTCCTGGTGTAATCATCGGAAAGGGTGTGTGTGTGTGTGTGTGTGTGTGTGTGTGTGTGTGTGTGTGTGTGTGTGTGTGTGTGACAGCTGTATTAATGCGTGTTGCTCACCCAAACAGAGCTGCTCGCCAGTTTTCTGCTCTCTGAGATAACTGACGCTGCTGCAGGTCATTGAAACAATGAGAGTGATTTCTGCTCTGTTTTAGGGTCACACTCGGCGTTCAGTGAGCAGAACGACGGCTGAGCCACAAACAATCAGATCATTTACTGTTTGAGTCAAACATGATGCCGCTAACGCTCAGGATAAACTGACCTGTGCTGCTCTCTCTGCTGTAAATACAGAAGCTCTCAGGTGATTGATGCCTCCCCTCATTACCTTTATCTGCTGTCCAGGATTAGGTGGTCCTGTGCTTCAGGGACGGTGCATCACGCGTCCCAGACAGGACAGATACGGGTGTAGGGACGCTGACAGGAAGTTATGAAACCTCCTGGACAAAGGAAGAGGTTCCGGGCCTGGATTAGAGGAGAGACGGTTCAGAGTAACAGAACCTCTGGCCAAACAAAGCCAGAGCGAAGGTCTCCACCCAGAGAGTCCACCTCACAGGACGTCAGAGAAGAGCTCTATTTCATAAAGAGAAATTATTAAATTGTACTAAACAAATTATTTGTCAAACAGACACATGGTCACATCTTTTGCACCTTTGGGTCAGAATAACCTGGTTTTTGTTGTTTAGTTATAAACTGGTATTGGTACCCATTCCGTTAGACCCCGGGGGGGTCAGATCAACCTGCTGACTGGGTCCAGTCGGGTGTGGATCTGCGTAGCGTGTGATGCTCTCCCTCTGTCTGTCTACCCCCCCCCATAGCTCAGGTGGTCATCACCTGAGGGGGAACAGTGTGAATGGGCGTTCTCAGCAGCAGACAAGCACCGGCTCGTGTTCCGTCAGGAGGAGCTGCGTGTTATTAGAGGCCGAGCCGACCACCTGCCTCAGCCAACCAGCACACCTCCAGCCTCCCACGGCTGCCTGTGATTGGTCCGCTTCCAGGAGCATCCTGAGGCCCAGCAGGGGGTCAGATGGAGGCGCGAGGGTTTCATCCGCACAGAGTTATGGATTAGTTTGAATGCAAATATGACGTCATCAGTTGCATCAGCTGGGTGTTTGATTGAGATTAAGATAATCCAGCATGATTGACAGGTTAATCTGTGAAATCTTCACCTTTGTCAAAATGATTTAATTCCCTGTTTGTCCAGATTCCTCTGGTTTTAATCCGTCGTGTGATTTCAGTGTAATCCAGCTGAATAATTCAGAGTTAGGAAACACAGAGTTAAATGTGTGGAGAGACCAGCTGAGCACGGACAGGGGGGAGGAATTTACCTGAGAGGAGAATGGAGGGGGGGTGAGGGGGGTGTGAGGTGTGTGAGGGGGGTGAGGTGTGTGAGGGGGGTGAGGGGTGTGAGGGGGGTGTGTGTGAGGGGGGTGAGGGGGTGAGGGGTGTGAGGGGGGTGTGTGAGGGGGGTGAGGGGGTGAGGGGTGTGAGGGGGGTGTGAGGTGTGTGAGGGGGGTGAGGTGTGTGAGGGGGGTGAGGTGTGTGAGGGGGTGTGTGTGAGGGGGGTGAGGGGTGTGAGGGGGGTGAGGTGTGTGAGGGGGGTGAGGTGTGTGAGGGGGTGAGGTGTGTGAGGGGTGTGTGTGAGGGGGGTGAGGTGTGTGAGGGGGGTGTGTGAGGGGTTGAGGTGTGTGAGGGGGGTGAGGTGTGTGAGGGGTTGAGGTGTGTGAGGGGGGTGTGTGAGGGGTTGAGGTGTGTGAGGGGAGTGAGGTGTGTGAGGGGGGTGAGGTGTGTGAGGGGGGTGAGGTGTGTGAGGGGGGTGTGTGAGGGGGGTGAGGTGTGTGAGGGGGGTGAGGTGTGTGAGGGGTTGAGGTGTGTGAGGGGGGTGAGGTGTGTGAGGGGTTGAGGTGTGTGAGGGGGTGAGGTGTGTGAGGGGGGTGTGTGAGGGGGGTGAGGTGTGTGAGGGGGTGAGGTGTGTGAGGGGGTGAGGTGTGTGAGGGGGTGAGGTGTGTGAGGGGTGTGTGTGAGGGGGGTGAGGTGTGTGAGGGGGGTGTGTGAGGGGGGTGAGGTGTGTGAGGGGGGTGAGGTGTGTGAGGGGTTGAGGTGTGTGAGGGGGGTGAGGTGTGTGAGGGGTTGAGGTGTGTGAGGGGGGTGAGGTGTGTGAGGGGTTGAGGTGTGTGAGGGGGGTGAGGTGTGTGAGGGGTTGAGGTGTGTGAGGGGGGTGAGGTGTGTGAGGGGGGTGAGGTGTGTGAGGGGGGTGAGGTGTGTGAGGGGGGTGAGGTGTGTGAGGGGGGTGAGGTGTGTGAGGGGGGTGAGGTGTGTGAGGGGGTGAGGTGTGTGAGGTGTGTGAGGGGGTGAGGTGTGTGAGGGGTTGAGGTGTGTGAGGGGGGTGAGGTGTGTGAGGGGTTGAGGTGTGTGAGGGGGGTGAGGTGTGTGAGGGGTTGAGGTGTGTGAGGGGGGTGAGGTGTGTGAGGGGGGTGAGGTGTGTGAGGGGGGTGAGGTGTGTGAGGGGGGTGAGGTGTGTGAGGGGGGTGAGGTGTGTGAGGGGGGTGAGGTGTGTGAGGGGGGTGTGTGAGGGGGGTGAGGTGTGTGAGGGGGTGAGGTGTGTGAGGGGTGTGTGTGAGGGGGGTGAGGTGTGTGAGGTGTGTGAGGGGGTGAGGTGTGTGAGGGGTTGAGGTGTGTGAGGGGGGTGAGGTGTGTGAGGGGTTGAGGTGTGTGAGGGGGGTGAGGTGTGTGAGGGGGGTGAGGTGTGTGAGGGGGGTGAGGTGTGTGAGGGGGGTGAGGTGTGTGAGGGGGGTGAGGTGTGTGAGGGGGGTGTGTGAGGGGGGTGAGGTGTGTGAGGGGGTGAGGTGTGTGAGGGGTGTGTGTGAGGGGGGTGAGGTGTGTGAGGGGGGTGTGTGAGGGGTTGAGGTGTGTGAGGGGGGTGTGTGAGGGGTTGAGGTGTGTGAGGGGAGTGAGGTGTGTGAGGGGGGTGAGGTGTGTGAGGGGGGTGAGGTGTGTGAGGGGGGTGTGTGAGGGGGGTGAGGTGTGTGAGGGGGTGAGGTGTGTGAGGGGGTGAGGTGTGTGAGGGGGTGAGGTGTGTGAGGGGTGTGTGTGAGGGGGGTGAGGTGTGTGAGGGGGGTGTGTGAGGGGGGTGAGGTGTGTGAGGGGGGTGAGGTGTGTGAGGGGTTGAGGTGTGTGAGGGGGGTGAGGTGTGTGAGGGGGGTGAGGTGTGTGAGGGGGGTGAGGTGTGTGAGGGGGGTGAGGTGTGTGAGGGGGGTGAGGTGTGTGAGGTGTGTGAGGTGTGTGAGGGGGTGAGGTGTGTGAGGGGTTGAGGTGTGTGAGGGGGGTGAGGTGTGTGAGGGGTTGAGGTGTGTGAGGGGGGTGAGGTGTGTGAGGGGTTGAGGTGTGTGAGGGGGGTGAGGTGTGTGAGGGGGGTGAGGTGTGTGAGGGGGGTGAGG
>NC_090777.1:29947500-29990000 GCF_040054535.1 Antennarius striatus | reverse complement strand
AATGTTGTCCTCCTGTAGGAACTAAATGATGTAGGAACCAATGTTGTCCTCCTGTAGGAACTAAATGATGTAGGAACCAATGTTGTCCTCCAGTAGGAACTAAATGATGTAGGAACCAATGTTGTCCTGTAGGAACTAAATGATGTAGGAACCAATGTTGTCCTCCTGTAGGAACTAAATGATGTAGGAACCAATGTTGTCCTCCTGTAGGAACTAAATGATGTAGGAACCAATGTTGTCCTCCTGTAGGAACTAAATGATGTAGGAACCAATGTTGTCCTCCTGTAGGAACTAAATGATGGAGGAACCAATGTTGTCCTCCAGTAGGAACTAAATGATGTAGGAACCAATGTTGTCCTCCTGTAGGAACTAAAGGATGTAGGAACCAATGGTGTCCTCCTGTAGGAACTAAATGATGTAGGAACCAATGTTGTCCTCCAGTAGGAACTAAATGATGTAGGAACCAATGTTGTCCTCCTGTAGGAACTAAATGATGTAGGAACCAATGTTGTCCTCCTGTAGGAACTAAATGATGTAGGAACCAATGTTGTCCTCCTGTAGGAACTAAATGATGTAGGAACCAATGTTGTCCTCCTGTAGGAACTAAATGATGTAGGAACCAATGTTGTCCTCCAGTAGGAACTAAATGATGTAGGAACCAATGTTGTCCTCCTGTAGGAACTAAATGATGTAGGAACCAATGTTGTCCTCCTGTAGGAACTAAATGATGTAGGAACCAATGTTGTCCTCCTGTAGGAACTAAATGATGGAGGAACCAATGTTGTCCTCCAGTAGGAACTAAATGATGTAGGAACCAATGTTGTCCTCCTGTAGGAACTAAATGATGTAGGAACCAATGTTGTCCTCCTGTAGGAACTAAATGATGTAGGAACCAATGTTGTCCTCCTGTAGGAACTAAATGATGTAGGAACCAATGTTGTCCTCCTGTAGGAACTAAATGATGTAGGAACCAATGTTGTCCTCCAGTAGGAACTAAATGATGTAGGAACCAATGTTGTCCTCCTGTAGGAACTAAATGATGTAGGAACCAATGTTGTCCTCCTGTAGGAACTAAATGATGTAGGAACCAATGTTGTCCTCCTGTAGGAACTAAATGATGGAGGAACCAATGTTGTCCTCCAGTAGGAACTAAATGATGTAGGAACCAATGTTGTCCTCCTGTAGGAACTAAAGGATGTAGGAACCAATGGTGTCCTCCTGTAGGAACTAAATGATGTAGGAACCAATGTTGTCCTCCAGTAGGAACTAAATGATGTAGGAACCAATGTTGTCCTCCTGTAGGAACTAAATGATGTAGGAACCAATGTTGTCCTCCTGTAGGAACTAAATGATGTACTGTAGTATTTATAGCAGTAATGACATTACTGTAGTATTTATAGTAGTACTTATAGCAGTAGTTTATAGCAGTAATGACATTACTGTAGTATTTATAGTAGTACTTATAGCAGTAGTTTATAGCAGTAATGACATTTAAATGACCTCTAATGGAGATTTTAGATTGAAATTTAACAAATAACGATTTCAGAACAATTCATCTTATGAACATCCTGTGGGAACCAGTGTTGTTCTTATGTTGAGGACTTCCAGTATTGTGATAAACGTCTGTGGTGGTCTCGGGTCTCTCCAGGGTTCTTCACGGCCCCCGTCAGAGGTGTGTATTACTTCGGCTTCACTGGTCACGTCGCCCACTCTGACGCCAGCATGCGGTTGGGTCTCGTCAGGAACGGACATGTTCACGTGACGGCGGGCGACCGTCGCACCACTTCGACGGATGCTGAGGACAACGCATCCAACGGTGCTGTGCTGCACCTGAACCTGGGAGACGTAGTCTCAGTCCAGCTGATGGGAAACATCTGGGACGACGCGTACCACAGAGCAACCTTCAGAGGCTTTCTGCTCTTTGAATTGTGAGTGTGCTGCGTTGAGCCCGTCGTGGCTCACGGAGAAAACTGCACGTCAGCTGAAAATGTACTTCCTGTGTGAAAAGGATGCTGCCTGAACAGAAACACGTTCAGTCGTCCTCCAGACCTCCTGCTTCTCCTTCACTGCAGTCATTTTGAACACTGATGTGAAAATAACATAAATACACGATTACATGCACAAAACATCCACGTGATTAGTGAACGTAATTCACAATAAATCAATGATTAGTCAACAAATAAAAAATTGGTTGATGAGGTAAAGACATATAAAATTGATCGATCAGTTCCATGTCAGTGCCTGCTCACCTATTGATGAAGTTTAATCTTTAATGCATGATGTGAGTCTCCTTTACTGAACGCCAGCAGCCTGTCGCCCGTAGCAACCTGGTGGCAGAAGGACCCTTTGGGATGCAGGTGGCATCACATCACGCCTGTTCAAAATCCATTTCATCACAAGAGAAAACCTTTTTAGTCTTGTTTTCCCGTCACGTTAAAAGAATCCATATTCCAGCCGTTTGGCACTAATTGATGTAAAAGAAAAATAAAGAGGAAAAAGAATTCTGCTTCCACATCTGTATCCAGATCCAGATGAAAATCTTATCTCATCATCAACACAGAATTTTTTAAAGATTCATCCGTAATATTTTGAGCAATGCAAAAAGATGTAGTTTTAGTGATTCTATAATAAACTGTGAGCCTCAGACAGAAACACCCAAACCAAAGACGGATTAATAAAATACATTTAAACATGTGGGCAGGAGCAGGAGAGAGAATCGGGTTGGACTAAACCTTGGAGCAGAGGCCCGCTTTGGATCAGGTGGATGAATGATGGAAAAGAAGAAAGAAAAAAACTTCAACAAATTCCAAAGATAAAAGTGGAAGAAAATGAGTTGAATGTGATCTTTGTTTCCTTTCCTTTGGTGTTTCACATCATAAAGCGTCTGGAATGTAGCATCAGTGTGTAAAGCCATCCAGACTCTTTGTTGTGCAGTCAGTCAGATCACACACACACACACACACACACACACACACACACACACACACACACACACACACACACACACACACACACACACACATACACACACACACACTCACACACACACACACTCACACACACACCTTATCGTTATCTACTACTTTCATGACTGTGATCACACACACTTCTATTCACTGTCAACATCTGTGCTGAATTCTTTGCTCTTTATTTCGCTGCTTTCCACCCGACTATTTCCCACAATGCTTTGAGAATGACACTATCAATAGATCTGCAGGATCTCAGATGTCCTGATGGTTTCACACCCTCGCTGGGAGATACAACGTGTGAAACACGTTCCTGCTGACGGCTGAGACTCGTCTTGGTCCAGAGACCAACGGCAGCGAGTCTGAAGCAGGAGAGTCAAAGAAGAATTCAGTTTGGTGGAAAGAGCCTGGAGGTCCCTGGAGACGCGGCGTCTCCTCTAAAGTGATGAGGAGCTGAGATCAGACCTGATCAAACACCTGCCGATATGAAAAGGACCAGCAGATCCTTCAGCCCCCGGGGGGGTGAAAGGAATACACCTTTCTGTCGGTTCCCCTTTCACAGGCACCTCTTTGGCTGGAAACATTTTTTCATAATTGCCTTTAATTCTATGTTAGCTGTCCCACAGTGGCACTGTTCAGGGGGGGGGGGGGTAAGCTGAGGAGCTTCAGCCTTTGTCATCTGGGCTTTAGAGGGACAACACAGGGAGACAGGGAGACACAGGGAGACAGGGAGACAGGGAGACACAGGGAGACAGGGAGACAGGGAGACAGGGAGACACACACACACACACACACACACACACACACACACAGACACACACACACACACACACACACACACACACACAGACACACATACACACACACAGACACACAGACACACACACACACACACACACACACACACACACACACACACACACACACACACACACACACACACACACACACACACACACACACACACAGACACACATACACACACACAGACACACAGACACACAGACACACACACACACACACACACACACACACACAGACACACATACACAGACACACAGACACACAGACACACAGACACACACACACACACACACACACACACACACACACACACACACAGACACACATACACACACACAGACACACAGACACACACACACACACACACACACACACACACACACACACACACACACACACACACACACACACACACACAGACACACATACACACACACAGACACACAGACACACAGACACACACACACACACACACAGACACACATACACAGACACACAGACACACACACACACACACACACACACACACACACACACACACACACACACACACACACACACACACACACACAGACACACATACACACACACACACACACAGACACACACACACACACACACACACACACACAGACACACATACACAGACACACAGACACACACACACACACACACACACACACACACACACAGACACACACACACACAGACACACACACACACACACACACACACACACACACACACACACACACACACACACACACACACACACACACACACAGACACACATACACACACACAGACACACAGACACACACACACACACACACACACACACACACACACACACACACACACACACACACACACACAGACACACACACACACACACACACACACACACACACACACACACACACACACACACACACACACACACACACACACACACACACAGTGGCTGATGACTCCACAGGTACCTCAGACAATGGTTCTCACACCTCCTCTAACTCAGGTGTTCTCTCGTCGGCCTCCGTTCCCTGGGGACGCTGAGGTGTGAGCTCTGCTGCGGGGCTGGACAGGTGTGCGTGTCTCCGTCTCTCTTCTCTTCTGTGTGTGTCTGTGTGTGTGTGTGTGTGTGTGTGTGTGTGTGTGTGTGTGTGTGTGTGTGTGTGTGTCTGTGTCTGTGTGTGTGTCTGTGTGTGTGTCTGTCTGTGTGTGTGTGTGTGTGTGTGTGTGTGTGTGTGTGTGTGTGTGTGTGTGTCTGTGTGTGTGTCTGTGTGTGTGTGTGTGTGTGTGTGTGTGTGTGTGTGTCTGTGTGTGTGTGTGTGTGTGTGTGTGTGTCTGTGTGTGTGTCTGTGTGTGTGTGTGTGTGTGTGTGTGTGTGTGTCTGTGTGTGTGTGTGTGTGTGTGTGTGTGTGTGTGTGTCTGTGTGTGTGTCTGTGTGTGTGTCTGTGTGTGTGTGTGTGTCTGTGTGTGTGTCTGTGTGTGTGTGTGTGTGTGTGTGTGTGTGTGTGTGTGTGTCTGTGTCTGTGTGTCTGTGTGTGTGTGTGTGTGTGTGTGTGTGTGTGTGTGTGTGTGTGTGTGTGTGTGTGTGTGTCTGTGTGTGTGTCTGTGTGTGTGTGTGTGTGTGTGTGTCTGTGTGTCTGTGTGTGTGTGTGTGTGTGTGTGTCTGTGTGTGTCTGCTGCTGCACAAACACACACAACAAGGGGCTGCATGTACATCTTTTGACATTTGACTTTAAAATCAAAGATTCATTATTGGATTATAAAGTAAGACACACAAAAACTAATCAGTATTTTGTGAGATTAGCATCAAATCGTCATGGAGAATAACTAATTATGGGGTAATTTCTAACAACAGCATTACTAAAATTGCAAAGTAAATTGAAATGACTCTCCTCTTTGAATTTTCTACACATTAACACAACCAGACAAAGGATTTGAAAAGTAAGTGAAGGATCTGAATCCCTTCAGGTACATCTGGGACAGACAAGCTCTTCATTTTCACATTTCAGACTTTGATGTTTTCTCATTCTTTGTTTGTGATGTTATTTAAAAAATGCATGAAAGTGAGTAAAACATGTAGTTCCTGATAGAACTGTGTGCATGTGGGAGCCCCCACGACGGGTCTTCTTCCTGTTCTCCAACAACACGCTACACGCCAAGGCCCAAAGGCAACCATGAGTAAACGTACATTCCTTTCTGCCTGATTTAAAAGAGACATCTCGTCTTTTTTTATGTATGTAGTTGATCAGACGTGAGCAGCAGACGTTCTGTGATCCAGATCATGACTATGAAGAAGTCATGGAACTTGGAAATTTGCCTTTAATGCAGATTTCTTATTGTTTAAAATGCTTAAGGGAAAAGATAGAAGTGTTGAGAGATGAAAGATAAGAGCTGACTTCAGATTTCACAGTTTAGAACCCAGACAACAGCATGGCTCTGGGCACTGAATACAGGTATGTTCTGAACCATGGGGTTGTCGTGTTGGCGTGTAGCTGAAGGATCCTGACACGTGAACTCACTTCTTCCTGACCTGTTTGCACCAGGCAGTCAGTCTGCAGCTGAAATATGAGCCACAAACACGTTAAAAAGGAAGAGAAATCCCACACGAACACGGGTTGCATGCACAGACACAGGTGTGCACACAGAGGGCAGCTCTGAGCCAACATGAGCCTCTGAGGAGCTCTGGTCTGAGTCTGGAGAGGCTGATGGTTCAGGACATTCTCCACACGGCTCTAGAGCCTTAGTCACGCTCACACGACACGAAAACCCTGGAGCAAATTATTTCATAGAATAATAGCTACACGTGTTGAGTGTGCACGCGTGTTTTGTCCTAATAGTGAAGCCCAACCAGAGAAATAATGTCTGATTCCAGGAGGTGGAATCAGTTCGTCTTCATCACCAAAAGAGAAAGATTTCTGCTTTCAAAAACTTAAAAAGCCACAAAAACATTTTTTTATTTTAACTTTGTGAAAAATAGTTTCTGCCTGAATCACCTGTGTATCACCTGTGTGTCACCTGTGTATCACCTGTGTGTCACCTGTGTATCACCTGTGTGTCACCTGTGTGTCACCTGTGTATCACCTGTGTATCACCTGTGTATCACCTGTGTGTCACCTGTGTATCACCTGTGTGTCACCTGTGTATCACCTGTGTGTCACCTGTGTGTCACCTGTGTATCACCTGTTTATCACCTGTGTATCACCTGTGTGTCGCCTGTGTATCACCTGTGTGTCACCTGTGTATCACCTGTGTGTCACCTGTGTATCACCTGTGTATCACCTGTGTATCACCTGTGTGTCACCTGTGTATCACCTGTGTGTCACCTGTGTGTCACCTGTGTGTCACCTGTGTACACTCATCCACCACTTCATCAGACACACCTGTCCACCTGCTCGCTAACACACGTCTCATCAGCCAATCAGGCGGCAGCAGCTCGGTGCGTTTCAGCCTGGAGAGGATCTGCTGCGGCTCCCAGCGAGCATCACAATGGGGCAGAAGGAGATGTCGGCGCCTGAACGTGGTCGTTGGTCCAGACGGGCTGGTTTGAGGGTCTGAGGGGTTCAGAACCTCTGATCTGCTGGGATTTTCACCCACAACCTCCTCTGGGGTCACAGAGAACGGTGAGAAAGACAGAAGACGTCCAGTGAGCGGCTGGTGGGGGGGGGGCAAGGATTCACATCATGGATGTGCGGCCGACCAATCGGCAGCAGCTGTGTGATTCTATCAGGTCACATGACCAAACTCTGAGGAACTCCTCCAGAACCCTGATGGATCTGATCCACGAAGGACTGAGGCGGTTCTGAAGGGAAAGGGGGTCCGACCTGGAACCAGCAAGGTGGACCTGATAGAGGCTGGTGAGTGTGTTTTCACCAGTGACTCCTTACATCCTGAGAAGGTGACGTGTTGTGTTCGTGTGTTCGTGTGTTTGTGTTTGTGTGTTCGTGTGTTTGTGTTTGTGTGTTTGTGTGTTCGTGTGTTCGTGTTTGTGTGTTCGTGTGTTCGTGTTTGTGTGTTCGTGTGTTTGTGTTTGTGTGTTCGTGTGTTTGTGTGTTCGTGTGTTTGTGTTTGTGTGTTCGTGTGTTTGTGTGTTCGTGTGTTCGTGTTTGTGTGTTCGTGTGTTCGTGTTTGTGTGTTCGTGTGTTTGTGTTTGTGTGTTCGTGTGTTTGTGTGTTCGTGTGTTCGTGTTTGTGTGTTCGTGTGTTCGTGTTTGTGTGTTCGTGTGTTTGTGTTCGTGTGTTCGTGTTTGTGTGTTTGTGTGTTTGTGTTCGTGTGTTCGTGTTTGTGTGTTTGTGTGTTCGTGTTTGTGTTTGTGTGTTTGTGTGTTTGTGTGTTCGTGTTTGTGTGTTTGTGTGTTTGTGTGTTCGTGTGTTTGTGTTCGTGTGTTTGTGTGTTCGTGTTTGTGTGTTTGTGTGTTCGTGTGTTCGTGTTCGTGTGTTTGTGTGTTCGTGTGTTCGTGTTTGTGTGTTCGTGTTTGTGTGTTCGTGTGTTCGTGTTTGTGTGTTCGTGTGTTCGTGTTTGTGTGTTCGTGTGTTCGTGTTTGTGTGTTCGTGTGTTCGTGTGTTCGTGTTCGTGTGTTCGTGTTTGTGTGTTCGTGTGTTCGTGTTTGTGTGTTCGTGTGTTCGTGTTCGTGTGTTCGTGTTTGTGTGTTTGTGTTCGTGTGTTTGTGTGTTCGTGTTTGTGTGTTTGTGTGTTCGTGTGTTCGTGTTCGTGTGTTTGTGTGTTCGTGTTCGTGTGTTTGTGTTCGTGTGTTTGTGTGTTCGTGTTTGTGTGTTTGTGTGTTCGTGTGTTCGTGTTCGTGTGTTTGTGTGTTCGTGTGTTCGTGTTTGTGTGTTCGTGTGTTTGTGTTCGTGTGTTCGTGTGTTTGTGTGTTCGTGTGTTCGTGTTTGTGTGTTCGTGTGTTCGTGTTTGTGTGTTCGTGTGTTTGTGTTCGTGTGTTCGTGTTTGTGTGTTTGTGTGTTTGTGTTCGTGTGTTCGTGTTTGTGTGTTTGTGTGTTCGTGTTTGTGTTTGTGTGTTTGTGTGTTTGTGTGTTCGTGTTTGTGTGTTTGTGTGTTTGTGTGTTCGTGTGTTTGTGTTCGTGTGTTTGTGTGTTCGTGTTTGTGTGTTTGTGTGTTCGTGTGTTCGTGTTCGTGTGTTTGTGTGTTCGTGTGTTCGTGTTTGTGTGTTCGTGTTTGTGTGTTCGTGTGTTCGTGTTTGTGTGTTCGTGTGTTCGTGTTTGTGTGTTCGTGTGTTCGTGTTTGTGTGTTCGTGTGTTCGTGTGTTCGTGTTCGTGTGTTCGTGTTTGTGTGTTCGTGTGTTCGTGTTTGTGTGTTCGTGTGTTCGTGTTCGTGTGTTCGTGTTTGTGTGTTTGTGTTCGTGTGTTTGTGTGTTCGTGTTTGTGTGTTTGTGTGTTCGTGTGTTCGTGTTCGTGTGTTTGTGTGTTCGTGTTCGTGTGTTTGTGTTCGTGTGTTTGTGTGTTCGTGTTTGTGTGTTTGTGTGTTCGTGTGTTCGTGTTCGTGTGTTTGTGTGTTCGTGTGTTCGTGTTTGTGTGTTCGTGTTTGTGTGTTTGTGTGTTCGTGTTTGTGTGTTCGTGTGTTCGTGTTTGTGTGTTCGTGTGTTCGTGTTTGTGTGTTCGTGTGTTCGTGTTCGTGTGTTCGTGTTTGTGTGTTCGTGTGTTTGTGTGTTCGTGTGTTCGTGTTTGTGTGTTTGTGTGTTTGTGTGTTCGTCCGTTTCAGATGAAACCAAAAGCACACGACTCAGGCAGCAAGGAAGATGAAAATGAGATGATGACATTTACCTCAAGAAAAGTAGGTCAAGGTCAAAGGTCAACTTTTGTACTTATCGCATTTTTATTAGGCAGTCATGTGATACCGTACTCGCATTCTATTGGCTGACGGCATCCAGAAGTGCGTTATATTTTCAGACTTCTGTGAGACACAAAGTGTTTTAAACAGTCTGTCAGAGTGTTTTAAAGGTGATACAGATAGAAGGTGGTTTAACATCAGGATGGGGGGGTTCAGGTTTAACATCAGTATGGGGGGGTTCAGGTTTAACATCAGTATGGGGGGGTTCAGGTTTAACATCAGGATGGGGGGGTTCAGGTTTAACATCAGGATGGGGGGGTTCAGGTTTAATATCAGTATGGGGGGGTTCAGGTTTAACATCAGTATGGGGGGGTTCAGGTTTAACATCAGGATGGGGGGGTTCAGGTTTAATATCAGTATGGGGGGGTTCAGGTTTAATATCAGTATGGGGGGGTTCAGGTTTAACATCAGTATGGGGGGGTTCAGGTTTAACATCAGTATGGGGGGGTTCAGGTTTAACATCAGGATGGGGGGGTTCAGGTTTAATATCAGTATGGGGGGGTTCAGGTTTAACATCAGGATGGGGGGGTTCAGGTTTAATATCAGTGTGGGGGGGTTCAGGTTTAACATCAGTATGGGGGGGTTCAGGAACGTTTACATTATCCAAAATAATAAGATAAATAATTTGTCGCTCTATTGCAGAATTTGTTAATCTGGTGTGGTTCCTGGAACCCATTAACCACGAGAAACGAGGGATCATTTTTATTCCTTTTTAGGGACAAATCTCTGAAATCTGATGAGATATAATCAGTAAACAAAAAGCAACATCTTCAGAAGCCAGAGGCTCAGACGCGTGTGGGTCAGGTCACATGTTGAGTCGTCTTTTAAAAGTGAAGAAAGCAGCTGAGAGCATGACCCCAAAACTACCGTCATTATTGGAATTCTTTCTACATTTAAAAAAATTACTCTTTCAAAATTTTATTAATTTTAATTTTAATTTGTAAAATGTTTTAAAAAATGTAAACATTTTTCTGTGTAAATTATTTTGAAACATCAATACAAACATAAACAAAGAACAAAGAAAAAGAAAAACGTGGAAAAAATGTAAATTTAGATTTTTTTACAAATGAATCAGCCTGAAAACAAAAAAATGCTGCCTGGAACACAAAGATGTGAGGATCGTTTTACGTCAAACTTGCTCATTTACTAAAATATCACGTCATTAATAACTGTGTCACCTTCGTCATGCGTTCACCATTATGTCTTCATTTTATTGGGTGGTCAGGTTACACAAACGTTTATCTGATCCCACATCAGTTCTACACAATCTATGCATTTAAGCCGGTTATTAAATATTGTCTGTATTCTCTCCCTGGTTTCTGTCCCATCATGCTTTGCGGTTTCAGTCCAGGAAGCGTCCTGTTGATCATGTTACCGTTGTGCACCGTTCACCTGGAGCGACCTGTTGTTTAGTGTGAGGCTAATCCATAAGCTGAACTCCCCAGCAGCATCCCCTCCTCTTGTCGTACATCAGAAAACATTTGTCGTCTCTCCTCTCCCACAGATCATGAATGACTAACAGGGAAATGACACAGAATTATACAAATCTTTCTTTCTCTGCTGACATTTAACGCCTCTTCTTTTCCAGTCTGTTCGCTGAAGCTTCCTCCTCCCAGAAGTATTTTTACCTGAGGGTTGTGTTTTCAGGGTTTGTCCCATTGATTCTCGTGTGAATGGTTTCTCTCAGACTTGTTCCCACAGGAGCCGACGACTCGAAGAGATTTCAAACACGAATGATGAGAATGCAGATCTGTGTGTTCTGAAACAACGGGATGTGTTGTGTTTTATCCACCAGACCCCAATCACACCTTCAAAGAGGCTGAAACGCAGCAGGAACGTGGAGACCTGGAGGAAACACACACCTGCTCTAGGTGTGTTTGTCTCTTCTGCACCGGTGCAGGTTGGAAGCCCCGAGGCCAGTGTGTTCCCTCGTCTACACCCTCGTCTACACCCTCGTCTACACCCTCGTCTACACCCTCGTCTACACCCTCGTCTACACCCAGCCACGTGTCATGTATTTCACCTTTACTTACTGGTTACCAGACAGATTTAGTGGAGTAAAACAAATACAAATCAAAAACTGCTAAATTAATATTGCAGAGTTTTGCATATATTCTTAAATTTACCATCCTAAATTGCATTCATACAACAAAGTACAGTCAGTATAAAGTTAAGGCACGCTCTCTGCCTGTAATGTGTAACTTCACTCAGACTGAAACATTCCAGTTATTGAAATTATTCAAATCTCTTGTTAAAACTTGCCTTTAAGAAGCTCTTTGATGGAGGTAAATTGTTTTGGTTCTTTACATCAGTTTAACAAAGGCTTCAAAGCTCACATAATCATACGTGATGTATAAAACACGTTAAAAAATGTGTGCACCGAGGGCAATCACATCAGCAGTAATTATCAGGTCTCTGGAGTCCCTGTGCCGCGCTCGGCTCCATTACCAGATTAACTAGATCTCAGATGCTGTTTCAGATTAAATGGAGGGCTTGATGGAAACGGTTTTCTCTGGAGGTAACGGGTTAGTAAAGGTTCTGGAACTGTTAATCTCCTGGGATCTGTTTGCGTTGACGTCTTGAAGGCTGTGCAGCTCGCTGTGCCTGTTGTTACTTGTGGGACGCCTTGGGAGCAGCGTTTAAACCCGGGACGGGTGAAGATGTAGAGACTTCATCCTGTTAATTACTTCACTGATAGCATCTCCTGATTCCAGATCAAAGGTTGATATTAAAGTCAGACACGCGTGACACAAAGTTGGATCTGATTGACGCTTCTTCAAAAAGAAAAAGAAAATTATTTTGAGGACAGATCGTGGTTTTAAAACACTTTTTATAAACCCTGTGTGGATTATTTTAGTGCTTTTGGTCTACTTTTAGATCTTATTCTCAATTATATGTCTCACCGGGAAGCCAGGATTATTTTAAAAATTAGAAGCTTCGATCACATTCAGACCTTTTAATAAATTTAAAACATTTTTCTGGTTGTTTAAAGCATTCCAAACCTTTTCACCTGCAAGGCATTAGCATGGAAGTACTGCCACTGCATAAATACGTTAGCGTTAGCAGACGAGCTCATGTCCAGAACCCTAAACATGATCTGGTTGCGTGTTCTGGACAAACTACACACGTGAACCTGCTTGAAGCTATTTGCTACAAGACGCAGGAAAAGCCCACGGGCGTGGCTCCAGGGGCGTGGCTCCAGGGGCGTGGCTCCAGGGCGTGGCTCCAGGGCGTGGCTCCAGGGGCGTGGCTCCAGGGGCGTGGCTCCAGGACCTGAATCCCATCAGCTGGCACCATGCATTCCACACTGGGGGCTGTTCTCCAACCAGCCCGCTGTGGAATGCATCCTGTCCACGTGGGTCTGAGTGATGCTAATAAATGCTCTGGGGGTGAGCGATGGTAGAGTTGTATAATGATGAAGAGTCGAGGCTTGCCTCGGTAGAAACAATGTCACCCCAGTAATGCGCTGGCTTGAAGTGTTTGTTATTTCAAAAGGCATTTTTTCCTCCCTGATGTGCAACAGTCATTAGTTGTTAACTGTGCTGCGGCACGCCGTCCACAAAGGAACCGTCAGGAGGGATTTATTACCTGTTTTCTCAAACAATTACACCTGGATATGAAGTTAGGACATCATGTGATTCAGAGACGGGCTCCTGATCCGCCCACAGGGTATTAAAACATCTATGAAGGGAGAAATAGATCATTAATGAAGTCGTCCGCTGGAAAAGGGATCGATCGTGGCCGTTTTCACGTCTTTACCCTCTGGTGATTTGTGCACGAGAAGCGATCTGTCACGGCGTACTCCCTGGTGAACTCGCTCACCTTTAGGGAGACTCTAACTTCCTGAAAACACGTCTGCTCCCTCCGTGTCCAGACTTCAACTCACGCACCAGAAGACAGCACCAGCGTTTACCCTGACCCTGAAGCAGCCCATATCCGAGCTGACCGCTGCACCTGATTGGTTGATAATAGTGTGACATGCGTCACAACTGTCATGACAATAAGACAGCTGTGAAACTGAAGGAGTTTCCTTCTCAAGCCGCTCCAGTCGTCTCAGAGCGCCATCAGCCTGTGTTGATGGTTTCCTTTCTGGAGCGTCTGGAATCAAACGTCAGCTCGTCGTTACTGTTGGGACGTTAACCTGCATCACGCCGACACTTTCGTTATCCTTTCACCTGCACATGAATACATCAACACTCCTGACTTCACCTCATCGCACATGTTTGTGTTCAGTCATGTGATACCGTACTCTCATCCTATTGGCTGACAGCATCCTGAAGTGTTCTACGTTCTGTGAGTCTCTGACTTCTGTGAGACACAAAGTGTTTTAAACAGTCTCTCAGAGTGTTTTAGAGGTGATACAGATAGAAGGTGGTTTAATATCAGTATGGGGGGGTTCAGGTTTAATATCAGTATGGGGGGGTTCAGGTTTAATATCAGTATGGGGGGGTCAGAAACGTTTACATTAAATATAAATAATAGGTAAATAGTGTGTCGCTCTATTGCAGAATTCGTTAATCGCGTGTGGTTCCTGGAACACATTAACGTGAGGAACGAGGGGTCAGTGTATACGTGAGGAACGAGGGGTCAGTGTATACGTGAGGAACGAGGGGTCAGTGTATACGTGAGGAACGAGGGGTCAGTGTATACGTGAGGAACGAGGGGTCAGTGTATACGTGAGGAACGAGGGGTCAGTGTATACGTGAGGAACGAGGGGTCAGTGTATACGTGAGGAACGAGGGGTCAGTGTATACGTGAGGAACGAGGGGTCAGTGTATACGTGGGGAACGAGGGGTCAGTGTATACGTGAGGAACGAGGGGTCAGTGTATACGTGAGGAACGAGGGGTCAGTGTATACGTGGGGAACGAGGGGTCAGTGTATACGTGAGGAACGAGGGGTCAGTGTATACGTGAGGAACGAGGGGTCAGTGTATACGTGAAGAACGAGGGGTCAGTGTATACGTGAGGAACGAGGGGTCAGTGTATACGTGAGGAACGAGGGGTCAGTGTATACGTGAGGAACGAGGGGTCAGTGTATACGTGAGGAACGAGGGGTCAGTGTATACGTGGGGAACGAGGGGTCAGTGTATACGTGAGGAACGAGGGGTCAGTGTATACGTGAGGAACGAGGGGTCAGTGTATACGTGAGGAACGAGGGGTCAGTGTATACGTGAGGAACGAGGGGTCAGTGTATACGTGAGGAACGAGGGGTCAGTGTATACGTGAGGAACGAGGGGTCAGTGTATACGTGAGGAACGAGGGGTCAGTGTATACGTGAGGAACGAGGGGTCAGTGTATACGTGAGGAACGAGGGGTCAGTGTATACGTGAAGAACGAGGGGTCAGTGTATACGTGAGGAACGAGGGGTCAGTGTAACCAGTGATTTCCAGCAGACTGGCACAGAGCTGCAGGAATACCCTCCTCTCCTCTCACTGAACGCGTAAATTCAGGTGGAAACACCGATGGACAGCGTCCGCTACCGGGAGGACTTCTCTGAGTCTTACTGAATGTGAATCAGTCCCACTCAGGTGGGTTCAGGGTGATTCCATCAGGTGACAGAGGAGGTGTTGAAGCAGGAGCATCCGACGCATCCATCAAACCCGACGCCCCAACAGAAAAGCCCAGTTCGCCCACTGTGGATTTCAATGAGCTCTTTTCTGACAGAATATCGAGTTCCGGTAAATGACTCAATCTGATGTCCTCCTCCCGGAGAGAAGCATTCGTCCTCACCGGTTTCCATCTCCACAGGTCTGAAACGGCAGCGAGGCGTTCTCCTGAATGCGTCACCCGAGGCTTGTTTTCCATCAGGCGTTGATTGATCGCCAGGATTTACGGAGGAATCTCGCACAATTTTGCAAATTCTCGCCCGCAAACGCACGACGCCCGTGGCATTGGGAGTTTGGTCTCGTTTGAGTTTGGAAGCGTTTTAACGGATCATCGATGTGTTCGTGGTTTGATTGATGTTGGTTTACGACTGATTGTTGTGTACTTCAGATGAAACACGGCAATTTGATCGCTCTGTTTGATCAATGTCTGAAGAGGTTTCAGCAAATGTTACACACACACACCAACCCTCAATGTCTCTGCAGTACCCTTCAGCACACACACACACACACACACACACACACACACACACACACACACACACACACACACACACACACACACACACACACACACGCGTTGTGATGTGGCCCAAACCCCCGGCGGTCCTGAGGCCATCTTTCATGTAATTCCAGAACCCTCTCTGGCTCTGAGGCCCCGTGTGATGGGAGGGGCCGGGTCGCTGCATCCTGCAGCCAATAGGAGAAGTTCATTTGCAGATGATGTTGTTTAATTTGTTTCAGGTGCTCTAATCACCAACGACTGAGCGAGTCAAACACACTATTGATCACCAGGCTTGAAGGCGTCTTCTTCTATTCGCCCCACGGATCCGGTCGCCATCGTTTTTCCTGCACGCGTCTCCAAAGTCGGATCTCCTGCTGCTCAGCGTATGTGTTCACAACGGTGGAATGTTTTCCATTGTAGAAACACACAAATAAATCATCATATGACCCAACTCTGACAACTGCAGTCTGCTGCAGAGAGGGACAGTCGTAGAAAGGAATTTCCCCCCCAGGACAGATCAGTACAGACTCGGTGAGACGCCGTGTTTTCGGGTGAGCAGGTAGCTCTGAGGTAACGTTTGTCTCCTGGAGATAAACCTGTCGTTACAGTAAAGGCTAACTTGTCAAACGCTGAATCTGTTTTCCCTTTTTATTTCTTTTTGGGGAGAAAACTTGACAGAATATTTGGAAGTAATGCGTCACCCGTCAGGAGACTCTTTGATGCTCCTCCTGGGCTGTAGGGGGCGACTGCTCCCAAATATCACTCATTTCTGGCTATCAGTAACGGTCGTAAACAGTTTAGCCGGCAGTGTTGGAGCACGTTTGCACCAAAGGTTATCGAGTCACCATCATTAACTTATTATCAGTAGCTGCTCAGTCTGAAAGGATTTGGTTTGTAGGTGAGACGTGAAAAACGTACCGGCTGACCTCACAGGTGCTTTTTCAACAGCAACTAACCTGCATATTAGCATATTTACTGTCCTAGCAGGGAAGCTAACAGATATAGCATCTAAACAAACTTTTAACTACGTGAGGTTTCCTGAAAAAGAAGGTAAATAAGGTAGTGCCATGAGATACGAGGCGCTCCACATACAAGTTGTTTCAGATACGAAGTGTAGGACACCACTACTATTTGGTAGTTCTTTACCGCCTGTTGGCGGATGGATACGACATCAGTGAGACCGGATCTCGTTCTTTACCACGTGTTGGCGGATGGATACAACATCAGTGAGACCGGATCTCGTTCTTTACCACGTGTTGGCGGATGGATACAACATCAGTGAGACCGCATCTCGTTCTTTACCGCCTGTTGGCGGATGGATACGACATCAGTGAGACCGCATCTCGTTCTTTACATGTTGGTGGATGGATACGACATCAGTGAGACCGGATCTCGTTCTTTACATGTTGGTGGATGGATATGACATCAGTGAGACTGGATCTCGTTCTTTACATGTTGGTGGATGGATACGACATCAGTGAGACCGGATCTCGTTCTTTACCACGTATTGGCGGATGGATACGACATCAGTGAGACCGGATCTCGTTCTTTACATGTTGGTGGATGGATATGACATCAGTGAGACTGGATCTCGTTCTTTACATGTTGGTGGATGGATACGACATCAGTGAGACCGGATCTCGTTCTTTACCACGTATTGGCGGATGGATACGACATCAGTGAGACCGGATCTCGTTCTTTACATGTTGGTGGATGGATACGACATCAGTGAGACCGGATCTCGTTCTTTACCACGTGTTGGTGGATGGATACGACATCAGTGAGACCGGATCTCGTTCTTTACATGTTGGTGGATGGATACGACATCAGTGAGACCGGATCTCGTTCTCTCCCACGTGTTGGGGATGGATGTCAGGGATTTAACTCGTATCTGGAGGTTCTACCGTATTGAATCCAATGCTCCAGCTTGTTGGTTCTCGCTGCGGGTGTCACCAGGTGGGTGTCCAGACCTTAGAGGTTCTTCCTTCTCACCCTCCCAGCTCTGGAATCTGTCGTCTTTGAGGAGACGTCTGAAGACTTCTTCCAGAAAGCCTTCAGGGAGTTTGTCAGCGTCTGGAACGGTTTCAAGAGTCGTCAGGCTTTCATTGTGGATTTAACTAGGCCAAGAGGAGACACTCACTAATGAATGTGCCCCCCCCATTACCCGCCTCTCAAACGCTGTTTGCAATGCCCTCTTTCAGGATCATAAACACAACTGCAGTCTAACCAGAAGCACAAAGCAGCGCTGCAGGTATAGAGGCTCCAGAACAATTACCGGCAGTGAAAGTGAGATTACCCCCCCATCACCCTCTCTTTGTCCCATTCTTCTTCTCATTAGCATCACTGAAGCTGACCTCCGGAGCGGAGCGTCCAGCTGTGATCCCCCCCCCACGGACAAACCTCTGACCCCAAGCTGAACTGTAGCATCATCCAACACTGTCACCCCGCGGCCCCCACGGCCCCCACGGCTCCGGGGTCAGCCGGTGCGTTACCTCGTGTGTGATTGTGAGGGAAACCAGAGGGATGGACGTTCAGGTAACAGACTGACCGCAGGTGAGACCTGCCCTGTTTACAGCCAACACCGCCTGTTATTTACAGCAGGAGACGTGGAGCTGTGGTTATTTCAGTTCAAGTGGCGCTGACAGGAAGTGAACCCTCCACCAGCCCCCCCCACACACACACACACACCGCCGAACATCCTCCGACATTCGTTTCGATCCGGTAACAGAATGGAATCAGGGCAGAATGGTTTAAAGGTTCTTTTCTTTTTCCACCAGCATTGCAGGATTGATATCAAAAGAACCCCCCCAGGTGTCCTTTACCCCTGGTGGGTTGAAGGTGAGGGTGTTTCCATATCTTGGCAAAGCATGACTGGAGAGAGAGGGAAGATTAATGATATAATAGCTCTGACCACACTGTTAAGTTATTTAAACTGGCAGCATCAGCTCAAATTGTTTCATAGCTTTCTGCAGGGATACATCAGGAGCGTGTCTGGACAGGTAGCACCACGCACCAGAGAACCACTGCTGCTCCCTCCAGCAGCCAGAAGGCAGGCGTGTGGAAGGTATGACACCATCAGTGGAGAACATGCACCCTGTTTACCTCCTGGGAACTCGTCGGGTCACTTTTCTGTTGTTGATGATGGAAAACAATCTGAATTGAGACACATTGACTGATTATAAAGAGGAATCAGCTTCTGTTTGGTGTGTTAACACTGGTCCTGTGCTGGGTTTAGATCTCTCTGAGGCGAGGAAAAGGTTTCTAGATCAGGAAGCAGCCGAGGAGTGAAGTGTGGAAGTGGTTTGTCATGAACCAATAAGGCACACTCAAGGCCCGGGGGCCAAATGTGGCCCTCCACATCATTTAGTGTGGCCCGCAAGAACATAGAAGGTCAGAGTGTCTAAAAATAAATAGGTCAGTGTGCTTTGACCAAAACTACATTTCCCACAATGCAGTAGTTCAGCCCATTTTAACTCTGACTAAACGTAGTGAACAAAGTTAATGTCCTAACTTGTGTCTGATGTTATTTTTCTTTATTGATTGATAGTTTGATCCTTGATTGATGGAGTTCTGTGGGTTTAATAACCTGACAAATGAAAAGGATTTATGTTAGAACAGAGAAACAAACAAACATGTTTTTTCTGTCTAACTGTAATGTTTGGAACTAGAATCAGTCAGAAATTCAGTTATTTAACATTAAGGAGTAGTTACATTTAGTTACATTACACTGAGTTACATTTAGTTACATTTATTAGTTACATTAAGGAGTAGTTACATTTAGTTACATTACACTGAGTTACATTTAGTTACATTTATTAGTTACATTAAGGAGTAGTTACATTTAGTTACATTACACTGAGTTACATTTAGTTACATTTATTAGTTACATTAAGGAGTAGTTACATTTAGTTACATTACACTGAGTTACATTTAGTTACATTTATTAGTTACATTAAGGAGTAGTTACATTTAGTTACATTACACTGAGTTACATTTAGTTACATTTATTAGCTACATTAAGGAGTAGTTACATTTAGTTACATTACACTGAGTTACATTTAGTTACATTTATTAGTTACATTAAGGAGTAGTTACATTTAGTTACATTACACTGAGTTACATTTAGTTACATTTATTAGTTACATTAAGGAGTAGTTACATTTAGTTACATTACACTGAGTTACATTTAGTTACATTTATTAGTTACATTAAGGAGTAGTTACATTTAGTTACATTACACTGAGTTACATTTAGTTACATTTATTAGTTACATTAAGGAGTAGTTACATTTAGTTACATTACACTGAGTTACATTTAGTTACATTTATTAGTTACATTAAGGAGTAGTTACATTTAGTTACATTACACTGAGTTACATTTAGTTACATTTATTAGTTACATTAAGGAGTAGTTACATTTAGTTACATTACACTGAGTTACATTTAGTTACATTTATTAGTTACATTAAGGAGTAGTTACATTTAGTTACATTACACTGAGTTACATTTAGTTACATTTATTAGTTACATTAAGGAGTAGTTACATTTAGTTACATTACACTGAGTTACATTTAGTTACATTTATTAGTTACATTAAGGAGTAGTTACATTTAGTTACATTACACTGAGTTACATTTAGTTACATTTATTAGTTACATTAAGGAGTAGTTACATTTAGTTACATTACACTGAGTTACATTTAGTTACATTTATTAGTTACATTAAGGAGTAGTTACATTTAGTTACATTACAGTGAGTTACATTTAGTTACATTTATTAGTTACATTAAGGAGTAGTTACATTTAGTTACATTACACTGAGTTACATTTAGTTACATTTATTAGTTACATCTGGCCCTTTGAGGACAGCCGTGATGCTGATGTGGCCCCCAGTGGAAATGAGTTTGACCCCCCTGCAATAAGGGGACACTGGCGTCCTCTACAGCCGCCGTGCATGCTGGGAACCCGGCTGGGGGGCCGACTGACCGGATGAGGATGGTGCTATCTCCTCCATCGTCTCCTGGTCTTACGGGTTGCAGTGAGTTGTGTTTTTGCTCCAAACATCCAGAGATGTCAGAGGATTACTGTGAGCTCAGGTGACGTCTGCTGGGGGGCGGGGGGCAGGTATGAGGGCCCTCCATACCCGGCTCCAAACGCGCTGAGGTGTCATATGGGACGCTCAGATCGCATGAAGAAGGCGGCGTTGAACACGCTCGCTCTCCGTGTTCCTCATCCCGTGTCTCACATCGTGTTCCGTGTTTCTGAAGCTCTCAGGCGGGTTTGATGGAAACGGGTCCTTCAGAACCCCCCCACCCCCCCCAAAGACTTGAGCCTGAGTTCTTACCTTAATGCTGCTGACAATAGCTGGAGGCGGTTTGCCCACTGTGTTTACCTGTAGAATCAGATAGACCATGGGAAGTGAGATAGACCCCGTGGGGGCCAAACAGTGGCGTATCTCCCCTGTGGGGAGTGGATATTATGGGCTATCTGTGGTCCCATCGCTGGAGTGTGGAGCTGTGAAGGAGCCGCTCGTCCGTATCTGTGGAATCACATAAACACACCTTCTGCTCTGTTATTTCCCTGCGTGGCCCAGGAGCTGCTGCGTGTCTGAACCAGAGCGAAACACACGTGTGACACGTAATCATGTGTCAGGAGATTTATGGGCCCACAGGGAACCGGGGGAGAGCGCTTCTCTTCCTCCTCCCCCTTCAAACGATTGTCTTTAACTTGTTTGAGTCAAATGTTGAAGCTGTTGAAATGGAGACAGACCCCCACCCTAATGGAAACGTATGATTGAACAACTCTTTCACTGTGGAGGCGGCGGGAGTCGTTTCCTTCTCCACCGGTGGCATACTCCAGTCATCGCAGGTTTTTGTTGTCCGGGTGGGGGGGGGGGGTAAACACCAGATGTTACGTTTGATTCTGAGTCTGTGGAGATTTTTATCCAGACAAGAAAGGGAGCGGAGATGAAACCGATTCCTTCAGCTGAATTCTGTCAACGTTTATCAGAGCGGTAACAGCTGGGGGGTTCCTGCAGAGACGTTTTTAAAAAGGTTACTTTTGGGCTGTAACAGTTGCTGATTGGATGCAGCAGGTCACATGAGCGGCGGCAGGTCTCCAGGAGCCAAACTACCAACCCGTCAATCTGCAGCCGCCACCCATTTCCAACCGTGGTGTGTGTGTGTGTGTGTGTGTGTGTGTGTTCTCATAAACAACACGCCCCTCCCGGAGCGACATGTATATTACACCTCAGAACATCTTGGCGGGGGCCCGGTCTTGTTTATGGAGAAACACGCTGAGAGTATAATTAGCAGCCAGTGATCCTGCAGGTTGTCTGACTTAAGTTGTGATATCAAAGGTGGTGTTTTGGTGTTTTGGTCATGTGACTGGATGGATGCAGCGGCGGGGGCCCCTGTGGTGGTTTTACACCTGACGGGGAAACACTGCAGGTGGATTACCTGCAACAGTAGCCCAGCTGCATTGTGTGATTGTTCCTTTTCTTAAAAGGCGTGTCGTGTAAATTACAGCACCGACGGCGCTTTGATGGCGTGAATCATCATCATTAATCTCCCTTTAGTTAAAAAAGACAACAAAGGCAGCGCGTCACCTTAAAACACCCCGCGACACTTTGTCCTTGTGCAAATGTTCCTGCAAATGAGGCACAAATAAGTGAGACAAACGAAGGACTTGTGAGATTCAAGTGTTTCCTTTGTGCATCTCGTTCACTGAACGCTGGTTGATGTTTAACCGGAGCTTTTTGAGCAGCTGTGAGTCTTTTGCATCAACATTCTGAAGGTTAGAACCTTTTGTCAGACGTGTTATTACCCCCGCCACGCCCTTTCCCTTTCTTCTAGGCGCTTTATCGCCGCCATGCAGCTAATCTACTGTAAATTTACTCTGAATCCTCATGTGAATTCTCATTTTTAAATAGGTGGTGGGGGAAAATGAAGGAGGGGGGGGCGGCGGGTTTACGAGAGAAAATGCAGATGTGGAGGCGCTCTGGAACCCGGCTCAGGTGAGACCTTTACGGGCTGCAGGAGGTTCCTGGGAGCAGGTTTTCCATCAACACGCGGCGCTGGAGTCCTGCTCCCCTTCCAGGCCGGTGGGGGTGGAATCTGTAACGACTGGGGGGGCTGAAGCGTCGTTAACATTTCCCCGACACGCCGGTGGCCTCTCTTGGAGACGGCCGTGCATTTTCTCTGCAGCGCTGGAGTTGTTGTAGCAACTCGTGCCCCAGGAGTGAATGAAGCAGATGTGCAGGTCATCTATCACCTGACAGGCTCCCACCCCCCCCAAACTGAGCAAGTCATCTCCGTGACAGTCTGCCCGACCAGCCTCATCAATTACAGCGGTACCCTACCATTAGAGCACACACACTGCTGACACGCTCAGCGGCCCCCAGTCTGCAGGACTGGACGACTTCACTCTGGACCTGCAGGATGGAGCTGGTTGACCTCCGCAGTTACGTACAAGTTCTGAATGAATATCCTTGTTTTATGACTTCATGGTGATGCCGTTAGTAGATTCACTGGATAAATGATTAACTTCAGTTTGATTCCACTTCCAGAAAACATCCGCTGCTCTTTAACAGGACGGCAAAACTGAAAATTATTTTTTTTGCCTTATTTTTCAACCTGCTTGATAAATATGAATCTGCATACATAGAAGAAATAATGGAAATGGCGTCAGTGTTATTCTTTTCCTGTATTCCATCAATAGTAGTCATGAAATGCAGTAAACAGACGTTAGGAACAGACACAACTATGGCAGCAGGGGGGTCAATTTACAGAAATCAGCAGTTTCTCTTTCACAGGGATTTATAAACAGGTGCCGCGGTCAGAACTCCACATTGGATATGCAAAAGATATAAATAAGACTTTCATATAAAAATAGGCTTTTACAAAATATACTCTATTAACCAATATTTAACAAAGGTTGAAAATGTGCCTGTTTTTGAGCAGTGGATAAACCTCGTCAGGTGGGGTCGGCCTGAAGCGTACAGCCTTCAGCCCAACCAGAGGGATTCTCAAGACTAGCAGCAAACAGAAGGAAGGCAGACTCCTGGGGGGTCAGGAGGTCAGGAAGTAGCTGACAGCAGTTTCATCTGGAACCTCATTCAAAAGCACCAAACGTCACTCCAGTCCGGACACGTTCAGTTTGCCTCAGTAGATTCAAATCTCCCCAACATTTAGTTACCTCTGATCCATAACGGGTACAATCAGCAGTTTTCATAGAATAAATTAATATTAATTATTTTCATTCTCTTAATACAGTGTTAAATATTCCAAATGGCTGCTGAGGCGGCGTGTCCCGCCCCACGAAACACATCCACCAGATTTCATTTGCATTAAAAAAAAACAAAAAAAATAAAATCATCTTAGAAAATAAAATTTCCTAAAATGCCAGAACGCGTCCGTAGAGCTCAGAGTCCCGACGTTCGTCTGACTCTCGCCACCGGTCGCCCAGTCCGTCACGCAGCCCAATGACTTCTCATTTCGACATTGCGCCCCAACCAACAGTCCCAGAAAACGTTCAAAGAGCTTCTTGTGCAAAGGGATGGTGACGTCCCGTCTCCTGCAGCCGTAGTTCCTCATGTGTGAGGAACTCTGGTAACGTCTGAACCGTCCCGTTTGTCCGTGAACACACAGCCTGAGCCTCACGTTCATCCTCGTCCAATAAATATCCTCTACTTGCAGGTGTACACCTCTGTCCTCTCGCTGCAGGTGTTGCATTTGACGTAGCAGCACCACAGGAACTTGCAGTTGCACTGCCACACGTGTGAGTACTGGTGCGTGTTGTAGCCGCGGCCGCAGCACATCAGGTCGCAGCCGCTGATGTGTTGCATCATGGTCTTGTTGCACACGCGGCCCTGCGTGCCCAGGCTGCCCGTCAGCGGGTCGGCCTCGCAGTAGTTGGGCGACTTGTCGATGTACACCAGGTCCGTGTCCATGGGCTTCCGGTAGGAGTACGGCTTCTTGACCTTCAGGAACTTGGGCCGTTTGTTGCGGCTGGCCTTCACCGGCTCCACGTGGACCGCCTGGGCGTACTTCTCCTTCAGCAGGAAGCCCAGCTCACGGAACCTGGGGAGGGTCGTCCAGCAGGTCTTGGTGGTGCAGGAGCCAGAGACGCCGTGACACTTGCATTCCAGTTGCATGTTCTTCTCCAGGATCTAAACACACACACACACACACACACACACACACACACACACACACACACACACACACACACACACACAAATAAAGATGATGTTGTGATAATCTGTCAGTGTAAAAACCCACTGGTGATACCCTCATGATGGATTAACAACACACTGGATTATTCTACTGAATAACACGCAATTCTACAAGAACTTCCTGTGGGCGTGTCCCGTTAGGCGTGTCGTCCTCCTTCATGTCAGTCTATCTTCTTCATCCTCCTCTAACACCAACTGTCCTCTTCCTCACTCTGTCCATCCACCTTCTGTCTGGTCTTCCTCTTTCCTGGTGGCTCCATCCTCATCCTCACCAACATCCTCGACGGTCCAAACCAGAAACAGGTCCGAACCATCAGAGTCTCCAGAACAATTGGACCAAACAATTGGTATTCAGGGATCAGCACTGATGTGGTTTAAGTCCTATTTAACTGACCGTTCCCAGTTTGTTCACGTTAATAACAACTCCTCTCAGTCAACTACAGTTAGTTATGGAGTTCCTCAAGGCTCGGTTCTTGGTCCAATACTGTTTATCTTGTACATGCTTCCTCTGGGTAATTTGATAAGGAAACACTCCATCAACTTCCATTGTTATGCCGATGATACGCAATTATATCTCTGGATTAAACCTGACGAAGTCAGCCAGTTGTTCAAATTACAGGCGTGTATCAAAGGGATTAAAGATTGGATGACCAATAACTTTTTGCATCTCAATTCTGATAAAACTGAGGTCATTTTGCTCGGCCAAAAAAACTGTTAGGGATGTAGTGCCCAGTGATGTAATAACCTTGGATGGCATCACGTTTGAGGCCAAAACCACTGCGAGGAACCTAGGTGTCATCTTTGATCAGGATCTCTGGTTTAACACACACATTAAGCAGGTTTCTAGAACGGCCTTTTTCCATCTCAAACATTGTTAAAATCAGGCATATTTTAAAACGGAGTGATGCAGAGAAATTAATCCACGCTTTCATCACTTCCAGACTAGATCACTGTAACGCACTTTTTTCAGGCTGCCCCAAAAAGTCGCTGAAGACTCTTCAACTAATCCAGAATGCTGCCGCCCGTGTTCTGACCAGGACCAGTGCCAGAGACCAGGTTCTGACCAGGACCAGTACCAGAGACCAGGTTCTGACCAGGACCAGTACCAGAGACCAGGTTCTGACCAGGACCAGTACCAGAGACCAGGTTCTGACCAGGACCAGTACCAGAGACCAGGTTCTGACCAGGACCAGTACCAGAGACCAGGTTCTGACCAGGACCAGTACCAGAGACCAGGTTCTGACCAGTACCAGTACCAGAGACCAGGTTCTGACCAGGACCAGTACCAGAGACCAGGTTCTGACCAGTACCAGAGACCAGGTTCTGACCAGGACCAGTACCAGAGACCATATTTCTCCTGTGTTGCTTCTCTGCACTGGCTTCCTGTGAAGCTAGGATAGATGTTAAAATACTCCTCCTCACTTCCAAAGCCCTTGGTGGCACCGACCTACCTGAAGGAACTTTTAGTTCCTTATAATCCATCTAGAGCATTACGCTCTCAACATACTGGCCTACTGGTGGTTCCTAGAATTTATAAAAGTAGGACGGGGGCTAGAGCCTTTTGCTATCAAGCCCCTCTATTGTGGAACCACCTCCCTCCCTCAGTTCGGGGGGCAGACACCCTCTCACTATTTAAGACTAGACTTAAAACTTTTCTTTTTCATAAATTTTACAATTAATGGCAACTTATGTTACTACGTTTATATTCATATAGACCTACACTGGTGGAGACTCAACATCCAGACTCACTGAGTTCCTCTCTCCTCCTCCTTCTCTCCAACCATCTCTGTTACTCCTCCTCCTCTCTGACCTCACTCTCCAAGTCTCCAATCACACCGTACTAACTAAACTTCTTCCCTGGAGTCTCTGTGCTCTATGTCCTCACAGGTTTTTCTCAGGTTCACCCCTCATCCGCCCATCTGCTGTGGACCTGCTCTTCTCATCCCACCAGTACCACCCCTAACCTAATCATCGGCTGGGGTCCGGCTTCCTTTTTCCTCCGCGCCACCATACTGTTCCACCCCTCATCCACCCATCCGCTGTGGACCGTCCTCTGTGGACCTTCTCCACGGCCGTCCTCACCACTGTCTCACAGCTGTCCTCACCACTGTCTCACAGCTGTCCTCACCACTGTCTCACAGCTGTCCTCACCACTGTCTCACGGCTGTCCTCACCACTGTCTCACAGCTGTCCTCACCACTGTCTCACAGCCGTCCTCACCACTGTCTCACAGCTGTCCTCACCACTGTCTCACAGCCGTCCTCACCACTGTCTCACGGCCGTCCTCACCACTGTCTCACAGCTGTCCTCACCACTGTCTCACGGCTGTCCTCACCACTGTCTCACAGCTGTCCTCACCACTGTCTCACAGCCGTCCTCACCACTGTCTCACAGCTGTCCTCACCACTGTCTCACAGCCGTCCTCACCACTGTCTCACGGCTGTCCTCACCACTGTCTCACAGCTGTCCTCACCACTGTCTCACAGCCGTCCTCACCACTGTCTCACAGCTGTCCTCACCACTGTCTCACAGCCGTCCTCACCACTGTCTCACAGCTGTCCTCACCACTGTCTCACAGCTGTCCTCACCACTGTCTCACAGCTGTCCTCACCACTGTCTCACAGCTGTCCTCACCACTGTCTCACAGCCGTCCTCACCACTGTCTCACAGCCGTCCTCACCACTGTCTCTCCTCCATCTTTCTTAAACACGATACGTATGATGAGATCAATTTAATCCTCCACCCTCACTATTTCTTCTAATTATGCACCCATGTTCTGTTCTTTCATCTAATCTCCAGCCCCCCCCCCTTTGACACCTGTCCCTGTTCCTCCACCTGATCACTCTGTCATCAAACGTCACGCCAACATCTCCTGAGCGTCACGTTGTGGTTGGAGCTGCTCACGCCTCCGACGCGTGATGGACGTGAGCTAACAGCACATGACTGGCTGTACGCCCCCCCACAGGAGACACAATAACGTGTGTGATTTCAGGTTGTGTGTGCAGTGAACACACACGACCCACGGATGTCAGTGACTGTAGGGGGGCTGAGGGACTGGGATTGAACCCCCCAGTTTTTCTTCAGCCGGTCTCCGTGTGGCTGGACTCAGACGGATATTGACGCCGCCGTGTTCCTGGAGCGTCGACTGAGACGGTAAAACACACACAGACGTGTGAACGGGAACAGCTCCCCCCACCCTGAGTGAAGACCCCCCCTTGGCTTCACCTCCTCATCCATCAGAGGTTCTGTGACCAACACTCTGACAGCCTTTGTCTGGACGTGTTGGACCGGGGGGGCTGTGAGCGGCGTCCTGCCCACTGTCACTGCTTTTGATTAGCATAAATAACAGGGGGGGGTGACGATCACAACAGTGGGGGCCATTTGTTAGCAGAAAGAGGAGAAAGTGAAGGTTTGAGTCCAACAGTGGAGTCCGTTCCCTGAGAGGCAATTTAGCCGTCCAGATGAAGCCCGTCTGAATCCAGGGTCCTGAAGCACACAGAAAATGATCCACTAGGACCCTTTGTGTGTGGGGGGGGGCCTTTCAGCCGGCGTGGGGACGGATGTGAGAATCAGTCTGTTCTGGCATAGTGAGGCGGGGGGGAAACAAAGCGGCGTCTTTATTTTTAACACTCTTTCACCGTTTGGCTCGTCGCTCCGTCTCTGGAGTCGGGCCGACGCTCTGGAGCACAGACCCCCCAACACACACACACACACACACACACACACACACACACACACACACACACACACACACACACACACACACACACACACACACACACACACACACACATACACACACACACACACACACACACACACACACACACACACACACACACACACACACACACACACACACACACACACACACACACACATGGTAAACCTGTGATCCTGGGGGGATCACAGCTGGACCTCCTCCCCTGGACCCACAGACGATCAGAATGTAACCAAACAGCACAGAAAGGCCTTCTGGTCCATTTGCAGCTCAGATCTGGGTGTAATCAAACCCCCCCACTTAGACAACTATTTCCCTAAAAGCAGCCCTTTATCCTGCTGCTCGTTCCCTCCTGGCTCTGCCCCCCCCGTCCCTGGCAGAGACCGTCAGAGACCATCAGAGACTATCAGAGACCATCAGAGACCGTCAGAGACTATCAGAGACCATCAGAGACCATCAGAGACCATCAGAGACCATCAGAGACCATCAGAGACCGTCAGAGACCATCAGAGACCGTCAGAGACCACCAGAGACCGTCAGAGACCATCAGAGACCATCAGAGACCATCAGAGACCGTCAGAGACCATCAGAGACCATCAGAGACCGTCAGAGACCATCAGAGACCATCAGAGACTATCAGAGACCGTCAGAGACCATCAGAGACCATCAGAGACTATCAGAGACCATCAGAGACCATCAGAGACCGTCAGAGACCATCAGAGACCGTCAGAGACCATCAGAGACTATCAGAGACCGTCAGAGACCATCAGAGACCGTCAGAGACCATCAGAGACCGTCAGAGACCATCAGAGACTATCAGAGACTATCAGAGACCATCAGAGACCATCAGAGACTATCAGAGACCGTCAGAGACCGTCAGAGACCGTCAGAGACCATCAGAGACCATCAGAGACCATCAGAGACCGTCAGAGACCGTCAGAGACTGTCCTGTGGTCACCCTGTGGTGACCCCCACCACCGTCAGGTCACGTGGGCCCCTCCCACTTACCTTGCGCCCCACCTCGTTGTTGTGCAGGTTCATGAGGGTCCTGGCGTTCTGCTTGACCTCGCGGGCGTCGATGAACACCTTGGAGAAGCCCAGGCCGTAGCTGATGTCGGCCGAGCAGCCCCCCCACTTCCAGCCGTGGTCGGCGCTGTAGAAGCCCTGCTTCTCCGCGTCGCAGCTGCAGTCGCTCAGGTTCCCCTGGGTGCAGGCGGCCGTGATGGCGTGGGCCACCCCCGCCGCAATGATGGCGTAGGTGAACGCGGCCTCCTTACTGCCTGGTGGGGGGGGGGGCGAAGATGAAGGAAATGTTACGTGTTGCATTATGGGTCTGTTTCCTTTAAAGAAACGCGTTCGCGTTCAGCTCACGTCAGTCTTATTGACACATCGCTGAAGGGCTTGACCTGGAAACTGTCCCCCCCCTGAACCGATGAGGGCTGGTGGTACAGTCAACAAAGAGCATGAATAAGAGGGCTGTCGCCAAGGAGGGGGCTATTGATCCGTCACAAAGTGTCCCAATCTGTGTAAACTCATAGGAGCTGACAGTCTTCATCCTGGTGTTATCTCACACACATCCAGCTAACAAATCATTAACACACACACACACACTCACACACACACACACACACACACACACACACACACACACACACACACACACACTCACACACACACACACACACACACACACACACACACACACACACACACACACACACACACACACTCACACACACACACACACACACACACACACACTCACACACACACACACACACACACGGAAATATCGACAAATTACTAAAGTTTAATCGGATGAGACAGATTTCTATCCAGAGACATGGAGTCAAACGATGAGGAGGGACAAAAGAGAAAGTGTGACGGAGATGGAAACAACCCATAATGTAGCGTAACGTTAATCTCTGATTGGTCCATCATCATCCGTCATATTTGCATGTGAATACTCATCGTTTGCGTGTAGATTTCCTCCTTGA
Source organism: Antennarius striatus (assembly GCF_040054535.1). NCBI lineage: Eukaryota > Metazoa > Chordata > Actinopteri > Lophiiformes > Antennariidae > Antennarius > Antennarius striatus. The sequence goes on along the minus strand of NC_090777.1, from coordinate 29,959,318 downwards.
CGCTGGCTTCAGGTGGAGAAGCTGCCGTGTGTTCCTAAACACCTGATGTGTAATGAACCCTATGGAGGCATCGGTTACAAAGACGTTTCTATCGCTGGATGGGCTGCGAGCCAAAAAAGAAGGTGTGTCTGCGCAGTCGACCAGTTCTGACTGCAACGTCGTTCATTTGTGAGTGCACAGGTTCACCACAAGAGGTGGAACGAATTCCTCCCAGCCTTGTAATCAGAGGTGGAAGATACAGAAGCAGACCCAGAGCCCTCTGATGAAGCTGAGCTGAAGCTGTGAGGTCGCGGGGCTTCATCTCCAGCCTCTGGTCTGGACCTGGGCTCACGTCAGCCGTCAAGTTCAAGTGACCATACAATGGCTCTGAGCTGATGCACCCTGGGATACCCATCAGCCTCCTGTCAGTTCACTGATCACCCCTCCTTTGGTTTAAGAACAACTGGGGGCTCCGCCACGCCCCTCGGCCCCGACACCAACAATGTCTGCCTGAGCTAACCCCCCCCCAGTGAGACCAATATGTTTGCTATGGCTGTCCCGTGTTGGGAACACGGAGCGAGACTGTTGATGAGCTCCAAACCACTCATTCAGAGGGGAGCAGATCGTCAGCACCAGGGTGTCATCCTGAGAGCATGAAGACATCATCCTGTATCCAACAGCAACAGGCCAGATAGCCTCAAACAGAGAGAGCCTCAAACAGCTGCTCCGACACACCGGCCCCTCAGTTCACCACCCAGAACATGTGACATTATTTAAGAGCTGGTATGAAGTGGAAGTCCTTAGCCCCGACTATCTCCACAAGAGCATCAAAAACATCCTTACATTTAATTAGACCTGCTTCTTCCAGGTCTCCTCAGTCCACTGCACTCAGGCCACAAAGCCTCCAGCTCAAATGTTAGCATCTCCTACCATCCGTCCCTCTGAGAGGAGACTTTTTGAATCGGTTTCTCTAATTCGGTTACTTTCAGCTCTTGCGTTCCTCTAGCTTTGCCCCGCTGTAACTTATACCCGTGGTAAGAGCTGCGTCCCTGCAGCCAGAGCCTCGGCACCCATCGCCTGACAGGATAAAGACCAATGAAAATGTGTCTCCAGAGGCTCTGAGGGCTGAAAGGAAATGCTGCAAACATTCACAAGAGCTTTGTTACAGTGCTGGCTTGGGATCTGGTTCTGGTGTAAACCACACGGCTCCTGGAGGGACGCTCCGTGTTACACGCATGATGGTTTGTGTGCAGAAGACGTGTCTGGTGCAGGGTTTGCCTGGAGATCAAGGACACCTATGACTTCTTAGAAATACAATGGAGGCCCTCCAGGGTCAAAATTATTGCAGTCAGATACGTTCCTATCTTCCCTCCGGGGGTGCTCATCATCACTTCAACACGCTTTCAAATTGGTAAAAAGACAAATTTTTATCACTTTAAAAGAACGCTGAAGGTGAAGGACGTGATTTTATGTTAGAACCGTTAGAAAAGGAACATTTCAGGTTGAGAACAAACGTTAACAGACAGCAACATACCCACTTTCAACTCTTTTCCGAAGACGGTCCTCTCCCCCAGCGCAGAGCAGTTCCAGCGGCCGTTTTTGAACTGGAACTGACACTCGTTGATGCCCATTTGGGCCCCCTCCCCGATGACGATGATGGCATCAGGGCGACTCTGGCAGATAATCCGTTGTCTGGGGGCCAAACCGGGGATCTTGTTACAGATTATGCTCGCTCCCAGGGCCACCACCGACGAGAAGCCCCTGGATGGAGGTGGGGAAGAAGGGGCCATTAATTAGAGGACTTTCCTTTCTAATATTACAATATTCTTTGGGGGTGTCGGTGGATTCCCAGGGTTTGTTTTATTAAATATGTCTGATTATCATGGATTCATTTCTCCCGCGGGAAAATGTAGTTTTCCGAGGGTAGCAGCAGGAACTGAAGTTACCCCCTCCGGAGTGTTTTTATCTGTAAGGTGCACCGCTGGTAGAATCCTGTGCTCTTTGTTCAAACTGCAGATGCTTTCACTTTTCTGGCAGCTTGAGCTTCACCAGCCTTCAGACAGAAGGAAGTCACGGCTGGAGACCAGTCTGCGCGCCTCCACAGATTCACGGAATAATTTAGTATTTTGAGCAAATCCTGGATAAAACTCTCCTTTGAAGCCAACAGCAGACGGATGTGATTGGTTAGAGAATAACCTTCAAAACTAATCAGAAGTCAAATAAGTTTTGACTCACCCGATTTTCAAATAAACGATTCCTAGACAAAGTAAAACTCTTAGAATCCAGCGTCGTGTTCTCCGGCTCATCGCGGCCCCGTTCTCAGGTCCACGCACCGACCTGTAGCTGATGAATAACCCGGATCTCTGCTGCTCCGATCGATCACCGCTCAGGTACCTCCACAGGAACTCCAAGTGACCAAAAGCATGAAAAAGAGACTTCTAGCCTATGAACTGTCGGCTGAGGTGTGATCCCAACTCCTTTTACGCGCCCCCCCCTCGTTTGGCCCACTTGTCATTGCGGGGGTGTCACAGGTAACCCTTGGGGTGAGCAAGTGCGATTATCTCTCTCAACTCCTCTGCTACCCGCAGGTCCTGGCTTTATATCTGGCTCCTCCATCTGGGGCGTGTTCTCAGGAGACAAGGGGCCCTGTTGAAGGATCTCAACACACACACACACACACACACACACACACACACACACACACACACACACACACACACACACACACACACACACACACACACACACTCCAGAGAAGGGGGGGGGTTCACCTCCGATGTTGTGATCAACAAAATGTGGTCATAAATTCATTCGGATGCTGATATTATCAGGTTTCCTTCATTGGAAAACTTTCTTTTCCATAAAAGTAAGAATAAACGGACAGACAGCAGAACAAACGTTTTCTTTTAATTCAATGAGTTATTAACCCCCCCCCCCCAAAATAAATTAAAATAAAGATACTGTGATGATTAACAGATGAAACATGAGGGACTGTCTCCAGCTGGATTGATCCACATCTCCGTGTTTTACGCGTCTCTTGAACGCGCACCGGCTCCTGGCGCGCATCCGGCCTGAAGGTGGACCGTCTACCTTTGATAATTGCGCCATCTGGTGGCAAAAGGCGGGCACTGGACCAGAAGCTCCAGGACGCACTGTCCCTTCGTTGTTTCCGTAGTTTCCTTGATCCGCAAACTGAGGGTGTGCGTCTGTGTGTGCTGGTGAAGCGGGTGTCAGTGCTGATGTCAGGATGGATCCTCACCCCCAGCACCTGGCCGCTGATTGCCTCATCCACCTCTTCACCTTCCTGCCAGAGGAGGATCTCCTCAGAGCCTCCGGGGTGTGTCAGGTGAGCAGCGCGCGACACGCGGAAGTTGTTGGAACCCAAGAAATGTGTGTGTGTTAACCACAGGGGTGTGTTTTAGGACTGGCGCGGAGCGGCGGACACCCCCTGGTTATGGAGGTGGGTCTGGTTTCATTCTGCTTCATCTTCAGACCAGATGGGGGCTCTCTAATGACTCTTCTCTACACACCAACACCCCCCAGGAGGTTGTGTTTGCAGCGCTGGACGTTCTGTGACCTCACCTCGTTCAGAAGTGAACGCGTCGATCACTCCTGGAAGAAATATTACCTGCGCCGCTCTCACCTGGAGATGAAGATGACGAAGGGTCGGACAGGAGGGTACACCTGCAGGAGCCTCAGAGGACACACAGGTGGCGCTGTGTGTGTGTGTGTGTGTGTGTGTGTGTGTCTGCTTTATCTCATGTCTTTCCTGACACAGGTAAGGTGGTGGGTGTGACGTACCTGCAGGAGAGTTCAGCCCAGCTGCCTCACCTGTGGAACGTCAGCTCGACCGTCTGCAGCGCCGGAACCGACGGAAGCGTCCGAACGTGGAACACCCAGAGTGTCAGTCCAATCGTCAGCTCTCACCCTGCCAGTCACGCTGACGCTCTTTGTGCTTCCTGTCTTTTGTTTTTTACGTCTTTCTCACTGTTGTCTCATGACATATGGAGACCCTGACCGGTCCTGGTCTTCCTGTCTGAGCTCTTCAATCCAGACACACTTGAACCTGGAGATACCAGATGAATCTGTTCAACTTCTAGTCAAATATTTCCCCATTTAAAATAACTAAAGTCATTTTAATCCGTTCCGGATCTCGTTCTTTACCGACACGTGGTAAAGAACGAGATCCGGTCTCACCGATGTATCCATCCGCCAACTAGTGGTTGGTGGATGGATACATGCACACCTGCAAACCACAGCTCTGCAGGTTTCATCCAAACTGACTGAAACGTAGGAATCCTCACAGGCTGTTCCTCGTGTTCCTCGTGTTCCTCGTGTCTCAGGGTGAACTCCTGTGGTGCTCCCCTGAGCAGAAGCCTCTGTCTGGGATCGTGAGCGATGAGCGTCGTGAGGTCGTGATCACAATCGAGTCCACGGGCCTCATCAAGACCTGGAGCGGCCGAAGCGGCCAGGAGCTGGGCTCCTTCTCTGCCCCGGGGGGTCCCTTCACGCTGCTGCAGTACGACGTCAACGAGCGCTGGTTCCTGGCTGTAGGTCAGCTCAGGAGTTACCAGATGGAAACGTAGATGAGACATTTAGCGTGAACTCCTGCGTCTGTCGTTCTATCCTCCTCAGGTGGGGAACGCTTTGGGGTCTCTGTGGACTCTGGCTGGTGCTGGTTTGACCAAAGCGTCCAGCCTGGTGGTGGGAGACTCTGCCATCGACATCCTCCTGGTTTCTCCTGACAAGAGCCTGATGGTGGTCGGGTCCGGTGACGGCGGTGCCGCTACGGTGCGTTCAGGTGTCAGGACACCGTATGACGAAGCAGCTGTTCGTGGTTTAGACCAATCAAAATGGGTTTTTGTCGTTGGTGTGTCGGCAGGTGATTTGCACGCAGAGCTTGACCTCTCCATCTGAGGATGGAGATCCTTTACGTGTCTCCACGCCCATCAGAGGCTCCGGGGCGGCGGCCTTCATCCCCACGCAGCCGGCCAGACTGGCCGTCATCGACAGCGAGCCCACGCAGAAGAAAACCCTCTACGTGTTCGATCTCAGCATCAAAAGGTCTAAGTTCAAGTCAGAGATCCAAGGTGGGAGTGAGACCAGCACAGATCACTTCAAACAGGACGTTTGACTGTACACTGGGGCCAGGGGGGCTAAAACATGCTAACAGACGATCCATCTCAGTCCAGCAGGTGGAGTCCTTCCCCGTGTCGCTGGAGGTCAGCCCCCACCGGATGATCCTGAAGGCGAGCGACAGCAACCGCCTGGTGTTGGTGGTCGACCAGGAACTGTTGGTGTTCTCTCTGAAAGGAGACCTGCTGGCTCGGTTTAAAGACCACACCCTGAGGATCACCTCCGTACACGTGGTAACGACGCCCTCTGCTGGTTCCAGGGGGGTTTGTGTGAGATTACAGAAAGAAATGTCAAAGTCAGGCAGTAAAAAAGAACCGTCTGCAGGACAGCTTCCGTGTCGTGACGGCATCAGAGGACCTCTCCTTACGCGTGATGACGTGGAGCAAAGACGGAGACCGTGGGACGACCCTGGAGAGCCGGTACCACCTACTAGGAGGTTCTCACACCATGTCCAGGTAAAGTAGATCCTCCAGATACAAGATTAATCCGTTCTGTCACCGAGATCTTCAAACAAACGTTCCATGTTGGTGTATCCATCCGCCAACACGTAAAAAGTTAGGTCTGTCTCACTGATGTATCCATCCACGTATCCAACACGCGGTAAAGAACGAGATCCAGTCTCACTGATGTCATATCCATCCGCCAACACGTAAAAAGTTAGGTCTGTCTCACTGATGTATCCATCCACGTATCCAACACGCGGTAAAGAACGAGATCCGGTCTCACTGATGTCGTATCCATCCGCCAACACGCGGTAAAGAACGAGATCCGGTCTCACTGATGTCGTATCCATCCGCCAACACGCGGTAAAGAACGAGATCCGGTCTCACTGATGTCGTATCCATCCGCCAACACGCGGTAAAGAACGAGATCCGGTCTCACTGATGTCGTATCCATCCGCCTGAATCACGACTCCTGTCTCAATGTCAAACAAAAACGTGAACAGACTCGACTCGTATCTCAGATGATGTTCTGTAGGCGTTCCTGACGCTGTGTGTTTTCTGGTGTGTGTTCTGTGTGTTCTAGTGTGTTCTAGTGTGTTCTAGTGTGTGTTCTAGTGTGTTCTAGTGTGTGTTCTAGTGTGTTCTAGTGTGTTCTAGTGTGTGTTCTAGTGTGTTCTAGTGTGTGTTCTAGTGTGTTCTAGTGTGTGTTCTAGTGTGTGTTCTAGTGTGTTCTAGTGTGTTCTAGTGTGTTCTAGTGTGTGTTCTGTGTGTTCTAGTGTGTTCTAGTGTGTGTTCTAGTGTGTGTTCTAGTGTGTTCTAGTGTGTGTTCTAGTGTGTGTTCTAGTGTGTTCTAGTGTGTTCTAGTGTGTTCTAGTGTGTGTTCTGTGTGTTCTAGTGTGTTCTAGTGTGTGTTCTAGTGTGTTCTAGTGTGTGTTCTAGTGTGTTCTAGTGTGTGTTCTGTGTGTTCTAGTGTGTTCTAGTGTGTGTTCTAGTGTGTGTTCTAGTGTGTTCTAGTGTGTGTTCTAGTGTGTTCTAGTGTGTGTTCTAGTGTGTGTTCTAGTGTGTGTTCTAGTGTGTGTTCTAGTGTGTTCTAGTGTGTGTTCTGTGTGTTCTAGTGTGTTCTAGTGTGTGTTCTGTGTGTTCTAGTGTGTTCTAGTGTGTGTTCTGTGTGTTCTGTGTGTTCTAGTGTGTGTTCTAGTGTGTGTTCTAGTGTGTGTTCTAGTGTGTTCTAGTGTGTGTTCTGTGTGTTCTAGTGTGTTCTAGTGTGTGTTCTGTGTGTTCTAGTGTGTTCTAGTGTGTGTTCTGTGTGTTCTGTGTGTTCTAGTGTGTGTTCTAGTGTGTTCTAGTGTGTGTTCTAGTGTGTGTTCTAGTGTGTTCTAGTGTGTGTTCTGTGTGTTCTAGTGTGTTCTAGTGTGTGTTCTGTGTGTTCTAGTGTGTTCTAGTGTGTGTTCTGTGTGTTCTAGTGTGTTCTAGTGTGTGTTCTAGTGTGTGTTCTAGTGTGTTCTAGTGTGTGTTCTGTGTGTTCTAGTGTGTTCTAGTGTGTGTTCTGTGTGTTCTAGTGTGTGTTCTGTGTGTTCTAGTGTGTTCTAGTGTGTGTTCTGTGTGTTCTAGTGTGTTCTAGTGTGTGTTCTGTGTGTTCTAGTGTGTTCTGTGTGTTCTAGTGTGTTCTAGTGTGTGTTCTGTGTGTTCTAGTGTGTTCTAGTGTGTTCTAGTGTGTGTTCTAGTGTGTTCTAGTGTGTTCTAGTGTGTTCTGTGTGTTCTAGTGTGTTCTAGTGTGTTCTAGTGTGTGTTCTAGTGTGTTCTGTGTGTTCTAGTGTGTTCTGTGTGTTCTAGTGTGTGTTCTGTGTGTTCTAGTGTGTTCTGTGTGTTCTAGTGTGTTCTAGTGTGTTCTAGTGTGTGTTCTAGTGTGTTCTGTGTGTTCTAGTGTGTTCTAGTGTGTGTTCTAGTGTGTTCTAGTGTGCTGGTGTCTCTCTGTGCGTCTTTCCTCGGTAAAACCTCTCATTAACTCTTTGTGTGCTGCAGAGCGGTGACTCACGTCTCCTGTGACTACTCCAGCATTGTTGCCGTCGCAGAAGGAAAAAGTGGAAACGATGTCTTGAAAGTTTATTCTTTCACCTCCTGAGTGTCCAGAAGAAGGTTTGGAGCCACTGGAGGAAGACCACTTTGGCTTCATCTGAACTGGTCTTCAGATATAGATGTGACCAGTGTAAAATGTATTTAATACAGACATTTAGGGTAACGTTCACGACTGAGGTGTTACAGACGTGTGTGGACACGACCAACATGAATGTCTATATTAATCTCACATTCACTAATCAGTATGGAAATATTAAACATATTACCAATAAGGCACACACGTGTTCTGTTCCGTTTCCTATGTTAAAGTGAAAGGAGACGCTGGAGTCTTTTCTGCTTCCATCCACGTGGATCTCATGTCCTCAAGGACCCCCAGCAGGACCGGAGTCACGGACTCGTATATTCTGCTTCTGTCTTCTGAGTCGGGTTCCATCTGTTTGGAGGAGGACAAGATTGTCAAGAACCAGTCGTGACCATGAGATAGCAATCCGTCGTTTGGTTTCCTTACCCAGGTGAAAGCTTTGATGGTACGGTTCAGGAAAGCTTTTTCCACCTCTGTGGGGATCCTCAGCATGTGAGCCATGCAGTCCAGTATGACCATCAATGTTTCTCTAGTGGCCTGGGAAGATATCAACCGATAATCCATTACATTAAGGGTGATTTATTAATAATATTGCTGTGGTTTAGGGGTTGAACTCACCTGGTCGAGCGTATCCAGGACCGTTTGAGTGTTGCTCCTGTCGGGGTTCAGGGCTTTGGCTTCCTGGGCAGAGATGATTGGCTCTTTGAGCTGCTCCAGCCACGCCCACATGAGGCCCGTCAGGACGAAGGGATCCCGTTCCAAACACAACCGTTCCCACCCGCCGCCTTGGTTTAATTCCGCCTGCACACATTCAGGGGCGGTGTCAGACCGGTGGTGATGGATCCAGTTTGTTGTGTCTCACAAACTCCCCTGACGTCTGCTATAGCAGCGACACGGTGTGATCTCTTCATAACATCTCTCCAATTACAGTATTTTCCGCACAATAAGACGCACCTGAAAGTGTTTAATTTTCTCAAAAACCAACAGTGCACCTTATGTATGGAAAAAAAAGTTTTAAAATAGGCCATTTATTGAAGGTGCACCTTATAGTCCAGTGTGTGTTATAGTGTGGATAATACTGCATCAGGCACTGGTTGATCAATGTGTGCTGGTTGGTGGGTTGTTGTCATTCATATCAAAATTAGAGATAATTTTTTGCTTGTTCTGTTGAAAAATCATTTAAAAAATCTTTTTGTCAAACTTAAAACAATATATAAATTATATTTTACCATGTTTTTATAAGACAAAATTCTAAAATTCACATCACTTTTTTTTACAGTGGTGGGGGGTCAGGGCCAGCAAGGCCTTCTCTGCTGGTCTAACAACCAGAAATCATGAGAATATTTATTATAAAAGTTAATTAGATTTGAATGCATTTTCCTTAAATATATTCTAATATATGTATAAATATATAATTCTACATTTGTGTATAATATGAAATAGGCCAACACTGGGTCAGTGTCCTACTTTTAGATTAAAGGGGTTTTATCCAATCAGAATTCAGCTAGCTTGTGTTGCCAGGTTGAATGAAATCTGCCCAGGACCTCCAGAACCTAGAATGCAGGTCTCCCTGACCTGAGAGGGAACGGGAACACAGTTAATGGACAGATGCGATAGCCAATCAGATCACGAGTTGGTGATGCTAAGGGCTTCTAGCTGGCCTCAGTGTCACCTGACATGTATGTGTCCTGTGATTGGAGACTCACTCTGAGAAGGCGGGGCTATGCAGACACTAAGCAGACACACGTCTGAAGAGAAGCTCTAGTGAAAGGAGGGGCCGAACCCCCAAGGAGCTAACCTGTTGTAGCTAACCTGTTGTAGCTAACCTGTTGTAGCTAACCTGTTGTAGCTAACCTGTTGTAGCTAACCTGTTGTAGCTAACCTGAACTAGCTAACCTGTTCTAGCTAACCTGTTGTAGCTTTACTGAACTAGCTAACCTGTTCTAGCTAACCTGAACTAGCTAACCTGAACTAGCTAACCTGAACTAGCTAACCTGATCTAGCTAACCTGATCTAGCTAACCTGAACTAGCTAACCTGAACCAGCTAACCTGAACTAGCTAACCTGATCTAGCTAACCTGAACCAGCTAACCTGATTTAGCTAACCTGAACCAGCTAACCTGAACTAGTTAACCTGTTCTAGCTAACCTGAACTAGTTAACCTGTTCTAGCTAACCTGAACTAGCTAACCTGAACTAGCTAACCTGAACCAGCTAACCTGTTGTAGCTAACCTGTTGTAGCTAACCTGAACTAGCTAAACTGTTGTAACTAACCTGAATTAGCTAACCTGAACCAGTTAACCTGAACTAGCTAAACTGTTGTAGCTAACCTGAACCAGCTAACCTGTTCTAGCTAACCTGAACCAGCCAACCTGAACTAGTTAACCTGAACTAGTTAACCTGCTCTAGCTAAATGAACTAGTTAACCTGTTCTAGCTAAATGAACTAGTTAACCTGAACTAGTTAACCTGTTCTAGCTAAATGAACTAGTTAACCTGAACTAGTTAACCTGAACTAGTTAACCTGCTCTAGCTAAATGAACTAGTTAACCTGAACTAGTTAACCTGCTCTAGCTAAATGAACTAGTTAACCTGAACTAGTTAACCTGAACTAGTTAACCTGCTCTAGCTAGTGGAGTGTTCCTGAGGAAACAAAGGAGAATGGATTTTGTGTTTAAATCAGCCGTTTGAACAGCTGTTTCTGTGAGTACAAGCGTTTCATTTACATAAGTTTTCATATTTAATGTTCTTGTAATTTAATGTCATTTATCACATTAATTATAAGGAAATAAAATAACAAATATACTGAGAATGAAAAAATTGTAGCTCTCCTGCGATGTGTGTAAATAATGTGTCCCTCCTGGTCAGCTGTGTGGTTGTAGAGGAGATACAGAGACTGTTGTATACCTGATGGAGGTGATGGGTCATCCAGTAGTGTGTGTGTGTGTGTGTGTTTCTCTAGCTGTGGTGTCAGACATGATGGTCATTTCAGTGGTTTGTTGTGACGTAGGTGTGTGTCGTCTCTAAAGGTGTGGGCGGGTTCTTCTGTGTGACAATAAAAGGAGTGGGGGGCCGACACTGGTTTTTGTCCCATTTGAGAGACGTTATAAACACCTCAGTCCTGAAGGCTACATTGGATGGCAGCGGTGGGAGCTGCTCACAGCATTATGGGATGTATTTATGCAAGTTTGACGAAGGAAGACATCACTGAAGGCCTAGGTGTGAAATGCACGGCCCATAACTGCTTTTTTTTAATGCATTTCTACATGCATGCCACACTGGTATGGGTCAGTTACCTGCCAGGACAAGACTCTGGTTTTGTGCTCCTCCTCCCCATCATGGAACAGATCCACGGCGAGGGCCTGGGCCACCAGTAGCCGCCGGGCCTCCAGCGACAGCTCCGACTGCAGGGTGATGAAGGGCACCTCTGATTTCTCTGAGTGTTCGTCGTTACGATCCCGATCTCTCTTTCTACCGTTCATCGCTAACTCCTCTCTCTCCTCCGCCTTCCACCGTGACAACACGCTGTCCTTGTTTCCGTGCCGACTGTTTCCCATGGACTCGCTCCGCTGGATGGTTTTCTGCTTCATTTTCTCCAGAAGAAATGCTTCCTCTTTGCGTCTTTTTTCATTTTTGATCTGCCAGAGCGATCCCGTGGATCCTTGTGAGACGTCAGACGTGCTGCTGTTGCACAGCTGGTATCGGTTTGAGGGGATGGTGTGTTCGTACGGGGGAAGGGGCATTTGGGCGTCGCTCTGGGACCCTGGGCCCAGAGACTGTGTGAGCAGGTTGAGCTGCGATCCCAGCCGTCTCAGGTCCGACTCGCTGTAGCTCAGACTTTTGCGATGGTAGAAGATGGGCGGCTCGTTGAAGTGCCGGGGTAGGGTGGGCGTACCCGGTAAACGGGGCTCCTTTGCTAAAAACTCGGGGCCCATCTGCTCGATGATGCTCAGGGTCATCTCCAGGTCGTGGATGTCAGGAGCCTCCAGAATGTCTTCCTCAATCACCTCTCGATTCTCCGCGATGTCCAACAACAACCTGGAGACCAGCTGGACGATCTTGGGCACGTGTCTCAGCTCTTTCCTCTCGCTGCCGTGCAGGAT